>NC_092195.1:22453773-22571273 GCF_043641665.1 Enoplosus armatus
CATAAAACATCACATTCTTTTAAGGCCATTAGTTCACATCACACATACTACTAACCCTAAACACGAACATTTCCTCTTCAACCTCTTGATCATTTGATTTTTACAGTTTTTATTCATCAATTTGTTTTTAAACAAGAAATATGAAATGTTAGATTGAGGATCAACGGATTGACAACCAGACAGATAACATTGATTAATACTAATAAATAATATAATAATAATCATAAACAGGCGCACACGAAGCATCTCGTTACATATTAAATGTTGTAGATGAAGAGAATGAATGAAGAATGTTAAAATTAGAAATAATCCAGATTACAGTTCTTTGCGTCACAATGCGACAAAATGTTTACGTTACGTTTTAACGTGACGTCATTTCCGCGCGACATCAACCTAGCTACGCAGTTGTTTGCTTTATTGGATTTGTTGGAATTTTCCACTGCGGAGTTAAATATAAATAAAACTGACTAAATCAGCTGGAGACACTCAGAGTCCATGACCAGGCTCTATGTGATCCGGGACACACGGCAGTCCGGCTCCGCGTCGCACTTAGTTAGTTAGTTTGGAGATCTTTGAGCAGCGGATGGCGCTAGCAGCAGGCTAAGTGTTAGCATCATTAGCTCTGTTTAGCTACAGTGTTTTAGTTGAATAATCCGACGTGTGTTTGACTTTTATCTCTGTGATGGAGTATCCCGGAGGAGGAGGAGGGGCGATGCCGAGCGGCGGTAATGTCCCGGCCTTCCTAACCAAACTGTGGACCCTGGTGGAGGACCCAGACACCGACCCGCTCATCTGCTGGAGCCCGGTACGCACATTAGCCTAGCCTAGCATAGAGCTAATGGCTAACAGGTAGCAGAAGAGTCCTTCAGAGGACAGTTATCTTTGATTAGACAGTCAGAGGTTAATTAAGAATAAATGTCTGAGTTACATTCAAGTAGCTGTCATAAACTGAGCTAACAGCTGATCAGAGATAGTGAGGCATCTGTAGAGGATTCAGACTCCGTAAATAATAAACATTCATCTAAATTAAAATATTTACATCTGAAGAGAGATCAACTAAACCAGTTAAACTTGATAATAATAAACTAAACAAGTTAACGTTAATAACAATAAACGAAACAAGTTAAACCTAATAAAAATAAATTAAACAAGTTAAACTTAATAACAATAAACTAAACCAGTTAAACCTGATAAAAATAAACTAAACCAGTTAAACTTAATAACAATATACTAAACCAGTTAAACCTGATAAAAATAAACTTAACCAGTTAAACCTGATAACAATAAACTAAACCGGTTAAACTTAATAACAATAAACTAAACCAGTTAAACCTGCTAAAATAAACTAAACCAGTTTAACTTAATAACAATAAACTAAACAAGTTAAACCTGCTAAAAATGAACTAAACCAGTTAAACAAACTAAACCAGTTACACTTAATAACAATAAACTAAACAAGTTAAACCCCACAACACTAACCAGTTAAACTTAATAACAATAAACTGATCTGTTTTGTACAGTTTGCCGGCGGAGACTACCAGAGGGTCCCCTCTCATATAGCAGTCTAGTCCTATGAGACACTTTGCTGAGGTACTTGTGGTTAGCTAGCCATGTAGCCAGCTGTGTTGAGCTAAACAGTTATGGTAATTTGTGACTGTTTAAAGTTTAGTGTCCGGTACTAAAATAAAAACCTGAAAATACTGACATGATCACCCACTCGTCCTTTCTCCCCGCAGCCATTGTTGCTGTGTGGCGCTCAGCTGTTTTTTATAATCCGCTATGAAATTTGTTTTCAGCTAGAAAACACATCTACTAATGTTAGGTCAACACAACAGACAGACTGCTTATAAACTGCTTATCATGGCTTCCCATGTTTGTACTCACAGACTTTTCTGTTTTAGCTGTACAGAGCTAACGCTAATGCTAGCTAACATCAGCATTTACTGTAGCTGACTGTCTGATGTCGAGTGCTGAGGGTTGTTGTTTAGACAGTTGTTTCATGCACAAATCTCCAAGTAGAGACAAAATAAGTCCTGAAGTCTCGTAGTGTTCGGTTTTAATGAAACACCGACAGCAGTCTGAACAAGGGATGTGACTTCATGAACTGTGACTGGGTCAGATGATGGTGTCAGCTATGTCCTGGACACACTGAGGGTGCGTTTTCCTTTATTGTTCCCATCCTTGCCAAATCTGTGGACTGTCTCATGATTCAAGATGTCGTTTGCATCAGGCAAGGATGGATAACAACAACAGTAGTGATAATGATAATAGCAATAATAATAATATTTTAATCTTTTGGCTGCCGGGCCCGTGAAAATATACAAGAGGCCAGTAAAACTCTGATCTACTGGCCAAGTGGGGAAAGAATGTTTTATGTTGGAAGCTGCCTTATATGGACTCAGTTTATCTGAAGATCAGAGTCTTGGATGTATTTATTTGATTTTATTAGAGCTGCAATTAACTATTATTATTATTATTGATTATCAGAATAGTTGCTGATTAATTTTCTGTTGACTGAACGATCAATTTCTTGACTAATCGTTGCAGCTGTAGTTTTTATTGTAAATACTGATGTTTATCTGTGTGTTCTTTGTTGTTTGTCAGAGTGGCACCAGCTTCCATGTATTTGATCAGGGTCGGTTCTCTAAAGAAGTTCTACCAAAGTTCTTCAAACACAACAACATGGCCAGTTTCATCAGACAGCTCAACATGTGTGAGTATAAACACTGTAAACATGACGGATCACATGTCAGAACACAACAGGGTTTAACTTCATTGACATCACTGCTAACATCACTGCTAACATCACTGCTAACATCACTGCTGACATCACAGATGACATCACTGCTGACATTTAACTTTAACTCAAACAGAGAACAAAAATGTTTCAGTTTTAATGTCTAACAGTTTGACTGAAACACAGACAGTCTGATGCTGTTTATTTTGATAGATTTCTGAATGGAGTTCTGTCTGTGTACAGATGGTTTCCGGAAGGTGGTTCACATCGAGCAGGGCGGTTTGGTGAAACCAGAGAGAGATGACACAGAGTTCCAACATCCGTTCTTCATCAGAGGACAAGAACACCTGCTGGAGAACATCAAACGCAAAGTCACCAACGTACTTACCAAACCCTGTTGCAGCACCCGTACACGCCCGTATACGCATGTACACGCCTGTAAACACCTGTATACACCTGGAACATCTGTGCACATCTGTGCACATCTGTGATATCTGTACACAGCCGTACATGTTAACCTGCTGGAGAACATGAAAATCGACAACACACATACCTGTAAACACCTGTGTACGTGTTAACATGTACCTGCAGCAGATTGACACCTGTACACATACTGTATATACCTCTAAACCTGCAGCACTTGTACCTGTACATCTGTCAGTCTGTCATGGTCCTATGTGGTAACAGTTTCTGTGACTGCTCCTGGTCTCCATGGTAACAGCGCATCCCTCTCTGTGCTGTGATTACTTCAGGTGTCGTCTGTGCGTCAGGAGGAAGTGAAGATGTCTACAGACGAAGTGAACAAGATCCTGAACGACGTCCAGCTGATGAAGGGAAAACAGGAAACCATTGACTCCAGGATCATCGCAATGAGACAGTAAGAACTCCTAATCCTAGACCAGAACCAAAACCAGACCTGACCCTGCAGTCAGCAGGTCTCCTCATGAAATAAAGCTGATCCTGTTTCTTTTGTGTTTCAGTGAAAATGAGGCTCTGTGGAGAGAAGTGGCCAGTCTGAGGCAGAAACACACTCAGCAACAGAAAGTCGTCAACAAGGTAATCAATATACAAAATATCAATATATCAGTACACCAGTATATCAGTATATCAATACATCAATATATCAATATATCAGTACACCAATATATCTACACTGAAGTACGTACAGTAGAATACTCCTAGAGTCAGCACACAGTCAGCAAAATGCCAACAGCATCAATATGAGCATATTAGCATATTAGCATGTTAGCACATTATCTTCTCTACCTGAACTAATAATAAATTCTCTCTGCAGTTGATCCAGTTCCTCGTGTCTCTTGTCCAGTCCAACAGGATCCTGGGAGTCAAGAGGAAGATGTAAGTTGCTACAAATACTACGCAATTTACTGCACCGTTTACTACAAATACTACACAGTTCACAGTTCACTGTTTATACTACACTCTGACTTTATCATTGATATACTATTATATTATTATGATATTATATTATTATGCTCCTCCTTGACACACACACATATATATATATGGCTCATTGGCCATAATTCTTACTGTAACAGTTGATGCACTCAAATACTGACATATTGTCAAGAAAAATAAATAATTTACACAAATGTCAGTAATGCTCCATCCAAGACTCTGTGATGTTGATAACTCCTGAACAACTGCAGCTTGGGCTGGTTTATACAGAGCAGGACCAACAGGCTGACTAACATGCACACTGAAGGCTCATTGGAGCTCAAGCACTTTGACCACATGGTTAAATTCTGTATTCTCTGACCTAGTACGGTCACATATCTGCAGTGATAAACACTCCTGTAGCATTAGTTATTACTTTGGTCTGAATCTGCAGTGAGAGGCTGCCTGGACGCTGTGGGGAGGAGGACTCTCCTTCCAGTCTGGTTTTGTCTTTAATCGACAAGTTCAGGTGGTGCTGTCGTAAATGTCATGTTTGAAGTTCCACAGACAGACAAACTGTGATGCTCCGTTCCATTGCTCTGTGTTCATTATGAAATGACAATTATGAGTCTTGATTGAAAACTAAATTTGATTTTGGATTTTATTTACCTGGGCGGGCCTTAATCTACCTGGGCGGGTCTAAATCTAGAGCCTATGTATGGGAAACACTGACTATGTATATACATTTACTGTGTAATATGCATATCTATATTTACTGTGTAATATGTATGTGTATATACATTTACTGTGTAACCCATACATATTTTCTCTGTAATTTTTTCTACATATTTACTGTGTAATAGTTATACATATTGTACTGTGTCTCTTACTGTCTGCAGTCCTCTGATGCTGAATGACTCTAGTTCTGCCCACTCCGTGCCTAAATACAGTCGGCCGTTCTCATTGGAGCACATGCAGGTAACATGTCACTGACTCGCCTGTCGCGCGTCACCCCCCCCCCCCCCCCCCCCCCCACCTGTTTTGCGGCAAGTCCCGCTCTACTGTGCTGTGATTGGCTCGCTCATTACTTCAACTCATTCTTGTGATTTGATGCTAGCTCCGCCATATATAAATATATTTTAAATCCTTATATCTGCAGAGGGAGTGTAACTAATTTTAACCCCTTGTTCATATAACATTTGCTTCTCAGCAAATCATGTATTCATAACTTTATTCAATGAACATATTACACTCATCTTGAACCATGTGTTCAGTGGCACAGCTGCGCTTACAGCTAGCATCCAATCATAAGAACGTCGGAAGTAACGAGTACTAGCAAATCGCAGCACATTAGGGGGGACTTGTCCACATCATTTTTTGTTTCTACCTCTTCTTCTCTGTGTCTCTAAGGTCACATGGCTCAGTGTTTAATGTAGACTCAGATCAGATTTAAAGTTTGAATCTCTTCTTGATGAACTGTTAAAGACGTGTTTGTGTTGATGACTAATTCTGACAGATTCAGAAATTTCAGGTTCATCATTATCAAACTGTCACAAACAGTGATTGTTTTGATTTGTTTGTGAGCTGAGTGGATCTTGTTAAACTGTTAAAAGGTCCGTTTGTGTTTCAGGATGTTTATTAAAATGATTGTCAGTGTGTTGAAACAGACAGAATAAAGCAGATCTGAGATCAGCTGTGACTGCAGTATAACTCCATATATGTTGATGTTTTAGGCTGCAGCCAGTCTGTTCTCAGCTGACTCCCCGGTGACTTCTGGACCAATCATCTCTGACATCACAGAGGTGGCCACACCCACAGCTGAGGATGTGGTCAGTGATTGGACGGACGTAGGGTGAGAACCAATGAAATCGCATCCTCTAGAGCAGTGGTTCCCAACCACAATGGGTCGCCAAAGCTCCGCGGTGGGTCGCAAAGCCCTCTTTTTTTTTACATATATATAAAATATAACATACTTGCATTTAATTAATTTCTCTGGCGAAGACAACTATATATTTATACAACTATATATTTATTATAAAGCCAGGCTGCTTGAACTATTAAATTGTGTTCCTAAAGCTATACGGAAAAATATTGTTTTTTATGCAATGAATATAATGAAAAATACATTAAGATATTCCAAAGGAAAAATGCTTTTTCCCTTATTTTGTAATTGTATGTGGGTGGGGGGTGGTGGGGATCGTCAGTGTATATACAATGATAAAATAGGGGTCCCTTAAGGAAACGGTTGGGAACCACTGCTCTAGAGTGAGTAGCTCTAAAGTTCATACAATGAAAAAGGAGTTCTAAGTCAAACGCCAAAACATGAGCAGCAGATCATAAATATGACAAAGGCTGATTCAAAAGAAAATCTAACTGAGGTTGAGTAACATGTACAGTCGTACTGCAGATTCCAAACAAGAGTCCAAAGCCACCTGAAACCCTGGTGAAATGACGAGATATAAAGCGCCTCTGATGTTCTCTGATCCAGAGATAAACCTCCAGAAATTCACTTAGAAATCAGAGAAAAAGAGGTGCTGCAGAACTCGCCTGAGAATCATCATGTTTTTAAGTTTTCTTTAGTATCACAGTGATCCTGTAAATCTTCCTGTCGTCTTATTGGTTCCCAAATTTGCCTATATGTTGGTGTTGGCGTGTTGGCATTTATCAGATTAGCAACAAAATGTTTGACATCCCCCATTTTCACACAAAAGTCAAATTTCACACTGAGTATTTACCATTTAACAGAGGGGGGTTAACTTAATGTGGTACTATTGGGCTACGCAACTGAGATCAGTTATATTCTATTTTTCAACAAATGATCCACCTCATTGGACTGAAATGGAATCTCACGGTCTAAAATGACCTCTTCCCTTATACATATACTCAGACACAGTAAAATAACTAAGCAAACAAACTAAAAATCCATTTGTAAAACACATGAGAAAAATATTGTATGATGTAAAAAAAAACCCTGTCCTTATCATTATATAGTCCAATATGGGGTAATCAGTTATTTGTACCAGGTAGAGCAGATGCAACATTTAAACTATGGGACTCTGAGGGACTTAAAATAATCCAAGACTCTTTATTTGACAGGCTCAGATGTAGAGCCCGACCGATACAGGATTTTTGAGGCCGACATCGATACTGATATTAGGGAGTAAAAAAATTCCAGTAACGATATATTGGTTGATATTCTTTATATATATCCATGAAGACACATTTTTTGCAATGAACCCTCAAATGTTGTTATCAAACACTTGTGACAAGGATATGTAATGGAAGCAGGTGGTTTTACAGTTCAACAATAATTTTTATTGTCAAAAACAATATCACAACACATGTCAAACATAAGTGCACTGAAACACTAAACTTTAATAACTGTAAAAAAAAACACAAACAGAACAATATTAACTTGAATTAAGGAAAAGGATCAAATATACATAAAATGCTGCCTATATAAATATAAAAACAAATAGCACAAGGCAGCTGTGTAGGGCAAGCAAGCTCCTGACAATCCAACAGAGGCAGGTTTATGCAGGAAGCACAGCGTTCCTGCATTGTAAACATCTTCTTCAAAAAATAAATAATAATGATAAAGGCAAACCTATATAAGAGTATGAATGAACAACTGAATGAACGGAAGACTTTTTCACAAGGCCTTGGTAAAGTGGTCCCACACCTTGCTTTTTCCATCTTCAGCCATCTGTAAAACGCACCGACTGGAACTGATCGGTCGGGATGGCGTATCGAGCTGCGAGTCAGTCCTGAACAAACAGTCTGTAACGTTACTGTTACACTCCTATTAATGTAACGGCAGAATGGGCTAAGACGCTGACACATTAGCTTCCACTCACATAATAAGGTATGAAAGTAGCTATGTGGTTAGCTAGCTAGCTAGCTAATGTAGCACAATTATGAGTGACATGACGGTTTTCGCAGGAGAGTAAAATATGGGGATGTTGTTCATTTACTTTCCAGCTTTGCATCTCAACAACTAGGTAACAACATGGCGTGAAGTCAGCGCTCAACAGACTCAAAGCATCACTGCACTGTTGTCTGCTGAGCTGCAGCATGAAGGGAAGGGATGCTCTGATGCTAATCTTTCAATCCGTTATTGATTGTACTGATGTAATGTACGTCACTATAGCTGGCTAGCTACCTAGCTAGCATCGCAAATAGTGTGATAAGCATGCGTGACGTGTCGGTTGTCAGGGACAGGGTTATATTATACTGAAAAGGGAAAATGATAGGCTCATTGTTTATTAACTTTACAGCAACTTACTGTAAAGACCACGCTGGACTGCGGACCTCTGCTCAGCTGTGATGCGCTGCAGACGGTGCTGAGAGCATTGTAAACAATGGAGTCGGAGCGCGCTCTGCTGGACAAACTATGTCATGACACCACTTCTGAATTAACACAAGGATCTTTTTCTGCATTATGTTCTGTAAAAAAAGATTTAATATCGAGGAAAATCGGACAACATATATGCCGATTCCGATATATCTGTGATAGGCAAAAATCGGCCGATTTAATCGGCAGACAGATAAATTGGTCGGGCTCTACTCAGATGTTATGATGTCTTTTGACGAGGACGGCAAGCCCCCCTCCTTTACGCTTACTGCTCCCGGTGAAATCCCTGTCGGCCCGAACAGTCTGAAAGCCTTCGATGGAGACGTTGTCATCGGGAATGTCCTGGTGCAGCCACGTCTCCTCTGACTCCTGGCTAGCGCCGTTAGCTCATCCATCTTGTTTGCCAGCGATCTCACATTGCCCATGATGAGAGAGGGGAGACACTGCTTATATCTCCTCTTCTCCATAAGCCTCTGCTGTCTCGACCCACCTCTCTTCCCTCTTCGCTTCGCTGCAGAGGAGCATCCTCTATGTGTTTTTCTCCAGATTTCAGCGGGGATCTCCGATGTTCTGGCCTCCAAGCCGGCCGGCTTCAGGGCAATCAGCTGATCTCTGGAGTAAACAATGCGGCCCAGAAGTTGCTGTGCGACTGTACCGTGTCTGACCGAAAGTAATTCTAGGGTGAAAAAAAGTACCAGAACTCTCTCCACCAGCATGTTTGGAGAGGGCGCAACTTCAGAATTCAGTAGTTAAAAAATATGAATTTATTATAAAGGAATAAAGGAGAAAAGTAAGAAAAACATAATTATAGTAAAGATGAATGAGCATTTATAGACCTCAGCTTGCTTTATGCCAAAGAATCTATTGCACTATTATGGAAAAATATTCACTGACCAAGCACAACTCAATGGATAAGACAGATGCTATAAAGTCTTCCATTAGAAAAGATAACCTCTATATTAAAGGCTAAACAGCATATATTTGAGACTATATGGAGGCCCTTCATTAATTATGTTAAGGATTTAGATTTAACAGATGATCAAGTGAATAACTAATTTCTGTAGACAATGTAGTCTCAAAGCTTGTACAACTTGTACTTCTTTTCTTCTAATTACTTATTATAGTTTACATCTATTGCAACTAATATACTCCATTTTGCATAGATTACCACTTGTTAAACAGGAGGAGCATTCTGGTTTTTGAGTTTTCTTCTTGTCTTTGTTTTGTGTCAATACAGCAAATTTATGTTGTGCTATGTTGTAAATAACGGTAAAAGGCTGTATTTCTTGGTGTTAAAAATGTAAATAAAAATATTGTGGGGAAAAAAAAGGATTCACACTGAGCTGATAAAATGCAGTAGAAGGAAATGACAGGAGACTTGCCAGTTCACAGAGAAACAGGAGGTCATTGAAGCTGTAATTTGGAGCTTCAGAATATAATAAAAGTTCATTAGGTGAACATTTGATACGTTTACACTTGTTTAGAATATTTTGCCAAATTCAACAGATGTTATATTGATTTTACAAAACGCACATAAATTATAACCCAAATTGAAATTCATTGTAGGTTTATCTTATTAAGAAAATGTATATGTTGTGGTTCTGATTCTTTTTAATATCTTGTATCAGGTGACTGCCCTGACAGCCAATGAGCAACCTGCGTTCTGTCAGTCAGCAGTCACCAACAGCCAATCCTGCCTGTTTCACCTGCAGAGAAAGCCAATCAATCAATGTCAAGGAGGAGCCGTCCAGTCCTGACGTAGAGGTGTGTCCTGTTCTGGAGGGTGGTGCTACACCTGTAGAGACACCCCTCTCCCCCACCACCTTCATCAACTCCATCCTACAGGACGAGACGCAGCTGAGCCCAAACACCTCCACATCCAATCCTACAACAGGTGACAGCCTATAAACACCTCCAACCAATACTACAACAGCCTGGTTACTAAAGTTTTGTGGTGTATTTAGTAACTGAACTGAATCTTTGTGTTCCATGTCAAAGTTTGTACTTTTGCTTTTTGTTAATAATAGTATTGACGATTGTCAGTAGATAAATATCTTCTCTCTGTTCGCACCTTGACTATCTGTTTCTGGTCTCTGTAGTCAGTCCCATTGTTGTGATGAGCCCTGCCTCCACTGGGCCCCTCCCACCAGCCCCAGCCAATCAATTATCTGCCTCCGTTCCAAACCCAAACTCTATCCCCAGCCCTGCCAAACCTCAGCAGAGATGTCAGACCATCGCTTGTATTGACAGGTAAGCCTTTTACACCTGTGTTACATCAGTCAGGGTGGCTGCAGGTAGATTTACCTGCTGATGTTACCTGCTATTAACTCCCCCCGTACTGCTAACAACTGTCCCAACACCTGCCATCTGCTGTCCCAACACCTGCCATCTATTGTCCAACAACTGTCCCAAAATCTGCCACCAACTCTCCAAACACCTGCCACCAACTGTCCCAACAACTGCCATCAACTGTCCCAACACCTGCCATCAACTGTCCCATCAACTGTCCCATCAACTGTCCCATCAACTGTCCCAACAACTGTCCCAACAACTGTCCCAAAATCTGCCACCAACTCTCCCAACACCTACCATCAACTGTCCCAACACCTGTCCAACAGCTCTCCCAACACCTGCCATCAACTCTCCCATCAACTGTACCAACACCTGCAATCGACTGTCCCAACAACTCTCCCAACACCTGCCATCAACTGTCCAACAACTGCCATCAACTGTCCCACCACCTGTCCCAACACCTGCAATCAGCTGTCCCAACACCTGCAATCAACTGTCCCAACACCTGCCATCTACTGTCCCAGCACCTGTCCAACAACTGTCCCAAAATCTGCCACCAACTCTCCCAACACCTACCATCAACTGTCCCAACACCTGTCCAACAGCTGTCCCAACACCTGCCATCTGCTGTCCCAACACCTGCCATCTGCTGTCCCAACACCTGCCATCAACTGTCCCAACAACTGT
Organism: Enoplosus armatus; assembly: GCF_043641665.1. Lineage (NCBI taxonomy): Eukaryota > Metazoa > Chordata > Actinopteri > Centrarchiformes > Enoplosidae > Enoplosus > Enoplosus armatus. The sequence goes on from NC_092195.1 coordinate 22,465,239, forward strand.
CCCAACACCTGTCCAACAGCTGTCCCAACACCTGCCATCAACTGTCCCAACAACTGTCCCAGCACCTGTCCAACAACTGTCCCAAAATCTGCCACCAACTCTCCCAGCACTTGTCCAACAACTGTCCCAAAATCTGCCACCAACTCTCCCAACATCTACCATCAACTGTCCCAACACCTGTCCAACAGCTGTCCCAACACCTGCCATCAACTGTCCCATCAACTGTCCCAACACCTGCCATCTGCTGTCTCAACACCTGCCATCTACTGTCCCAACAACTGTCCCAAAATCTGCCACCAGCTCTCCCAACACCTGCCATCAACTGTCCCAACAACTGCCATCAACTGTCCCAACACCTGCCATCAACTGTCCCATCAACTGTCCCAACAACTGTCCCAGCACCTGTCCAACAACTGTCCCAAAATCTGCCACTAACTCTCCCAACACCTACCATCAACTGTCCCAACACCTGTCCAACAGCTGTCCCAACACCAGCCATCAACTGTCCCAACACCTGCCCCAAAATCTGCCACCAACTCTCCCAACACCTACCATCAACTGTACCAACACCTGCCATCAACTGTCCCAACAACTGCCCCAACAACTGTCCCAACACCTGCCAACAACTGCCATCAACTGTCCCACCACCTGTCCCAACACCTGCCATCAACTGTCCCAACACCTGCCATCAACTGTCCAGCAACTGCCATCAACTGTCCCAACACCTGCCATCAACTGTCCCAACACCTGTCCAACACCTGCCATCAACTCTCCCAACACCTGCCATCAACTGTCCCAACACCTGTCCAACACCTGTCCAACACCTGTCCCAACATCTGTCCCAGCACCTGCAATCACCTGTCCCAATACCTGTCCCAACGCCTGCAATCAACTGTCCCAATACCTGTTCCAACACCTGTCCAACACCTGCCATCAACTCTCCCAACACCTGCCATCTACTGTCCCAACACCTGCCATCAACTGTCCCATCAACTGTCCCAACACCTGTCCAACAGCTGTCCCAACACCTGCCATCTGCTGTCCCAACACCTGCCATCAACTGTCCCATCAACTGTCCCAACACCTGCCATCTGCTGTCTCAACACCTGCCATCTACTGTCCCAACAACTGTCCCAAAATCTGCCACCAGCTCTCCCAACACCTGCCATCAACTGTCCCAACAACTGCCATCAACTGTCCCAACACCTGCCATCAACTGTCCCATCAACTGTCCCATCAACTGTCCCAACTGTCCCAGCATCTGTCCAACAACTGTCCCAAAATCTGCCACTAACTCTCCCAACACCTACCATCAACTGTCCCAACACCTGTCCAACAGCTGTCCCAACACCAGCCATCAACTGTCCCAACACCTGCCCCAAAATCTGCCACCAACTCTCCCAACACCTACCATCAACTGTACCAACACCTACCATCAACTGTACCAACACCTGCCATCAACTGTCCCAACAACTGTCCTAACAACTGTCCTAACAGCTGTCCTAACAGCTGTCCTAACAACTGCCCCAACAACTGCCCCAACAACTGTCCCAACACCTGCCAACAACTGTCCAACAACTGCCATCAACTGTCCCACCACCTGTCCCAACACCTGCCATCAACTGTCCCAACACCTGCCATCAACTGTCCAGCAACTGCCATCAACTGTCCCAACACCTGCCATCAACTGTCCCAGCACCTGTCCAACACCTGTCCCAACATCTGTCCCAGCACCTGCAATCACCTGTCCCAATACCTGTCCCAACGCCTGCAATCAACTGTCCCAACACCTGTCCAACACCTGCCATCAACTCTCCCAACACCTGCCATCAACTGTCCCAACACCTGTCCAACACCTGTCCAACACCTGTCCCAACATCTGTCCCAGCACCTGCAATCACCTGTCCCAGCACCTGCAATCACCTGTCCCAGCACCTGCAATCACCTGTCCCAACACCTGCAATCACCTGTCCCAACAGCTGCAATCACCTGTCCCAACACCTGTCCCAATACCTGTCCCAAAGCCTGCAATCAACTGTCTCAACAACTGTCCCAACAACTGTCCCAACAACTGTCCCAATACCTGTCCAACACCTGTCATCAACTCTCCCAACACCTGCCATCAACTGTCCCAACACCTGTCCAACACCTGTCCAACACTTGTCCCAACATCTGTCCCAGCACCTGCAATCACCTGTCCCAACAGCTGCAATCACCTGTCCCAAGACCTGTCCCAAGACCTGTCCCAACGCCTGCAATCAACTGTCCCAATACCTGTCCCAACAACTGTCCCAACAACTGTCCCAACACCTGCCATCAACTGTCCCAACACCTGTCCCACCACCTGCTAACTGTTTGCTTGAATTGTTGCCCCCCCCACCCTCCAGGGGCACTTCATACCCAGAATGCACTGTTGCCTTTAACCATTTCTATATTGTTTTATATACTAATAAATGTGTAATTTAATATTCAAAGATCTCGGTTTACCTGTAAAAGTAACTCAGCAGTATTTTTTATATTTGTTGTCAGATGATAGTCCTTTTGAAGGTCAGGTGTGACATTAAAACCCCTGTGCTTCCCTCAGACCCCGCCCCCCTCCCTCTGCAGGTGGACTCTCACCTGATGTTTGGCGCTTCTTATCAACACGATCTGACAAGTGAATCAATCAATCTAAATGATCTAACATTTTAAATTATAGTCTGTTTTAAATAAGTCTGATGATATTCTATGATTTTCTTCTTGTCAACATGTTTAGACTCAAACCAACAATTAATATATCCACTAACAAGTACTGTATGTGTACCACAGCCTGATAAATCTCCTCTGTGCCATAGAGCTCCTCCTGTTTGTTCGATTAAAAACTGTTGTGGTTAGTAGGGTTGGGTGATATGACGGTATATACCATACGACCGGTAGAGATTTCGCAATACTGTTTCTTTTGTGGAGGCTGTCTGCTATGTATTCAGGACTGGATTCTCACGTGATCTCTGTGTGAATCCAGCTACCTCGCAAGGTGACGTGGTAGCAGGACCCCTTACCACGTTCTCACTTGACGTGAGAGCGACAGCTGATGGTGGTAATGCACCTCTAAGCTGGTTTGCCAACCCTAGGAAGAGAGTGATAAGAAAACATGGAGGAGGAGAGTGAAATTGTAAATACAATAATGTGGTTATTTAAACATTTTCTTAATTGAATTTCCAGAACAGTTACTGTATTGTGATATAAAATGACATATTCAGTGATAGAAGATTTAGGCAATATTGCCCAGCCCTAGTGACTAGCTGTTTTAGGAAGTTACAGAGCCTTATTTAAAAAATGTAATTAAATATATGTGAGGTGTTTTTATAGATGTATGTCCAGAATTCTCAGCTTCCTGATTAGCCCAGATTGTTGTTGAGTTGCGACATGTGTTTGTACCCTGGTATACGTGCTTACAAGTCTAGTTTAAAAATGAAACTATGTATTTGTGACGTGTTTTGAAAGACATACATCTTCAGTAGAAACCAAAGGGCTTGGAGCTGAGAGCCACAGACACAAAGTATTGAGAAAACTGACTAACGCTTTGTTGGTTTGAGTCTAAACATGGGATTTAATGACAAGAAGAAAAAGACAGAATAACACCAGCCTGATGATGAAATTTTACATCATGTCTCTCTCTCTCTCGGCTGTCCGACACTCTCTGTGTTCCAGGTCTGAACTGTCTGATCATGTGGACAGCATTGACAGCAGTCTAGAAAATCTGCAGGGCATCCTGAACGCACAAACCTTCACCTTCGACACCTCCCCTCTCATGGAGGTCAGTGTGACCATGTGTCATATTTATAGTGTATATTAACATGTGTCACGTGTATATTAACACACATATTAACAGTGTATATTTACATACATATTAAGAGCACATATTTACACACATTAATAGCGTATATTTACACTCATATTAACAGTGTATATTTACACATATTAACAGTATATATCAACACATATTAACAGTATATATTAACACATTAACAGTGTATATATTAACACACATTAACAGTATATACTAACACACATTAACAGCGTATATTTACACTCATATTAACTGTATATTTACACACATTAACAGTATATATTAACGCACATATTAACAGCATATATTAACACACATATTAACAGTGTATATTTACATACATATTAAGAGCACATATTTACACACATTAACAGCGTATATTTACACTCATATTAACAGTGTATATTTACACACATTAACAGTATATATTTACACATATTAACAGCATATATTAACACACATTAACAGCGTATATATTTACATACATATTAACAGCGTATATTTACACGCATATTAACAGCGTATATATTTACACACATTAACAGCATATATTTACACATATTAACAGCATATATATTTACACACATATTAACAGTATATCTGTGTATTCATGTGAACTTTCTATGTTTTTAGTTTTTCAGTTCTTCCTGTCCCTCTGGAGACTTTGACCTCGACAGTTTGGACACTGTGAGTTCAACAACTCAGACTCTTATAGGGTTTTTAAAAAAAAATCTATTTCTGCACTTCCTGTACATTTTCACAATATCAGCTATTAAAGGTCAAGTCAGTCATTTGTTGACCATATAAACATATACAGTTGTGTGCAGGTACATATATGTGTATGTAAAGCTGTATATACACACAGAAAAAAGTGCTTGCTCATGGTGGGAACTGTTGGGTCTCTGTAATAACATTATAAAGAGTCGGTCCAGACCTGCTCTAATTGTAAAGTGTCATGAGATGACTTTTGTTGTGATTTGGTGCTATATAAATAAAATTGAATTGAATTGAATAGAATGATACATGTTGATGATGATGTAATACCTGTCTGACTGTGATGTCACTGTTTGCTCTCAGCTGCTGTCTGAAGAAGTTCCTAAAGGAAGTGATGAAAGCAGCAACACCAACCACACAGGTAACACACACTCACTATTATACTTCTATACTTGGGAGGACGGTCATTGATTGCATTGTCTGGCCCCTGAATCCTGAACACCTGTTGTCATGGTGACTCTGCTGCTCTCTGATTGGTCCAGGGAAGCAGCTGATGCACTACACGGCCACACCTGTCCTGATGTCTGAACCAATCAGCCTCGGGGAGGGCGGGGCCGACCTACCCTCCCTGCTGGAGCTAGAGGCAGAGCCTTTCTTCAGCTCTGACCTTTCCGCTGATGACCCGGCCGCCGCCCTGTTGAGCCACTCCCACCTGGACTCTGACCTCTGACATCTGACATCATCTGGAGGGGGAGGGGCGTCAAATGTGATTTATCATTCACCATAGCAACAGGACAGTCTGAGCGCTGACTCAGAAGCAGCAATAGATGATGATGATGATGAAATCAATCAATCAGCTGTAGATCAATCAGTAGGTCAAAGGTCACGTTTTTATTATGCAGATGTTATTGATCGATATTAACCAGTTTATATACCTGTGTCATCTTCTACTCTTTATTTTAGCTTTTGGGTTTTTTTCTTAGCTGCTTTAATTAAGTGGTTTGTTTGACATTCTGTAAAAGAAAAAATCTCAAGACCCGGGTCACGTCTTTACCTGCCGGTCCAATCAGAAACAGGTCTGAGGTCAGTGTAGATGACGTCACAGTCCAGGTGTGACAGGATCATGTGATCCAGGTGTTTTCTGTGTTGTGCATGTTGAAATCAGAGTTTATGGTTGTCTTTGTTTTCAGGTGTAAAATAAGAATCTGACTATTTTTGGAAAAGTTTATAATGAACGAGAAGTGTTTATCACCCCCCCATGACCCCTGTTAACATGGAGATGACCTGGAAGCAGATTGAGATGTATTGGTCTGATCTATTGGATCAGGTATCAGCCAGGATGTGATCAATCCACATGAAATACTGTTTGTTTATCAGTGTGTCATTATAGAAACATGATGATCTAGAGATGAAGCTCGACAGCATTTCATCGAAGATTTTCAGGCAGTTTGTTTGTTTGTTGGAATGAAGACTACTCTTAGTTAATACGTCTGTCATGTTTTTATTTCCCTCAGTATGAAACCTGAACCACAGAGACTCTGATCTGAAAGGGTGTCTGGCTTTCAGCTCAGAATGAGTCTCTTTGACACTCATGAACCCCGTCTGACTTACAAACTCTGTCTTGACTCACAAACCCCGTCCTGACTTGTGAATCCCGTCCTGACTCACGAATCCCATCATGAACCCTGTCCTGATTCAGTCTGCTCCTCACGGGGGGGCTCTGCTACAGCTGCACAAGTAAAAACAACACAGTGGAAATAACATTCATTCTGCTTTATCATTCAGCAAATATCAACTGGGTACCTGTGTGATTGTTAGGTTGTTATGTTAGCTGGTTGTTTCTCTGCTGCAGGTCACAGACTCTGGTGTAACAGTGGCAGCAGACTGAGGCTGAGCTCTTGTCCTTCTCATCAAACAGAATACCAGATCTTTGTGAAAGTGTGAAACAACAAGACGACGCCACAACAACAGACAGTGGATTGTGGTGGATGGTGGACACATGCTGTCTGATGTCCTCAGGCTGCTCTGCCTCAACTCTTTGTGATTTATGTTGTTTCCTGATCACAGATCACAACAAGATCAACTTGTTGCCAAAGAAACCGCTAACTGTAGCTGCTGTTAGCTAGTTAGCCGTGCAGCTAGTGCTCCTCTGACATCAGAGCACTGGGGGAGTGTTGGTGTTTACCCCACTAGCACAGGCGCTTTGGACCGCTGGAAGGAGGTTCAATAAAGCTTTATTTAAGCTTTACAGCAAAGAGACCGTTAACTGCACTACTAACTGAGCTAATATGCTAACGGCAGCTATGGCTAGTGATTACTTTAGCAACAAGTAAAGCTTTCTGTCCATCAGGAAACTCCATAAATCCCAGAGAGTTGAGGCAGAGCAGCCGGAGGACATTCAAAGGAAAACAAGAAAATGTTTTATCTATAAAACATTATGATTAGGTTTCACCAAAATCAGTGAATAAAGTTATGAAGTTGTGTTTTTGTGCAATAATCAGTGTGGCCAGGCTCCCAGAAACCGTAATCAAATTTAGGTTAAAAACAACAACGTATTTGGTCTTTGCGAACGGAAATGAATGCATGTGTTTATCTGCATGTAGAGCAGGAAGTGAGATCTGATCACAAGAGGTCACTGGAGACGCAGGTTGATGTGTGTGTGAGAGCCGATCTGAGAGAGATCAGTCAATAAGGGATTCGTTAGCTAAGTGAATCCGGGTATTTTAACAACTTGGAAAGTTGCAAAATGAACTGCAGACAATATAATCATAATAAATCATAATCATTAAGAATTAGATGTTGGATGTGATTTCCTGTGTATTTGTACACCAGGATATCTGATACTGTTTGTTTTGTACAAAGGAAGAAGAAGTTATTTTGTACAGAGTGAAAGCAGCCAAGAGCACAAAACCTTTTATTTGGTGTTTATATAAAATATATAAATATGTTTTATGTCCAGAAACACTGAAACCAAACCTCATTAAACATCCGCAGCTTTTACATTTATTTTCGGCACTCAGACGCATCTTCAACATTAAAGATATTTCAATATTTTGAATATTTATATTTTATTTCCCCCTTTATTTAATATTTTGGACCAATCAGAACGCTGCAACACCATCAGGAGGTGAACAGACACACGAAAAACTGCGTGAAATCCTGCAGTTCATTTAAAAGCTGTTAAATAAATAAAGCTGTTTAATTCATTCATGAATATTACATTTAGCCAATAATATTAAAATATTAGAAATGTACAGTTGTTATCTTGTAAGATGCCAAACAGGACGTGTCCAAAATCAGAATCAGAATCAGAAACGGTTTATTGCCAAGTAACATACATTACAAGGAATTTGCCGTGGTCTGATGGTGCTGACAACAAACATGTAAAAATATAAAGGTAAAGAAAAAAATAAGATAAATAACAAACAGTGCAGTGACCAAATAAAGTGTCCAGTAGGGGGTGGGTACGTTAATGTAACGTATAACTTGTGTTGGGGGGGGTCAGTGCAAGACTTTGGCCGTGTTCGTCAGGTTGACTGCAGAGGGGAAGAAACTGTTTTTGTGGCGGGAGGTTTTGGTCCTGATGGACCGCAGCCTCCTGCCAGAGGGGAGAGGGTAAAAAAGATAGTGTCCGGGGTGGGAGGGGTCAGCAGCGATCTTCCCTGCTCTTCTCAGGGTCCTGGAGGAGTACAGGTCCTGAAGGGATGGGAGGTTGCAGCCAATCACCCTCTCTGCAGAGCGGATGATACGCTGCAGTCTGCACCTGTCCTTGGTGGAGGCAGCAGCGTACCAGACAGTGATGGAGGAGGTGAGGATGGACTCTATGATGGCAGTGTAGAAGTGAACCAGCATTGTTTGTGGCAGGTTAAACTTCTTCAGCTGCCTCAGGAAGTACATCCTCTGTTGGGCTTTCTTGATGAGGGAGCTGATGTTCAGCTCCCACCGGAGGTCCTGGCTGGTGATGGAGCCCAGGAAACGGAAGGACTCCACAGTGTCCACTTGAGAGTCACACAGGGTGATGGGGGCGGGTGGGGCTGACTCCTAAAGTCTCCAACCATCTCCGCTGTCTTTGAAGCGTTAAGCTCCAGGTTATAAATAATTAAGATCATACTACAAAGGGTTAAAAAGGATAATCACATTCAGACCAATTCATTCGGTAAGGAAATTAAGGGGTTAAAAGCTAAAATAACATTGACAGAAAAAGATCAAATTGAAACCAATTCATTAGTAAGGGAATCAAGGGGTTAAAAAAGTTAAAAACTAAAAGACAAAGTTAAATTTACGTTTACAGAAAACCATTCCATTAAGACCAATTCATTTAATAAAGGCATTAAGGGGTTAAAAGTTAGAAACTAAAAGACGAACTTCCAAAGTTAAAATAACAGGGACAGAAAAACATTCAGGAATTCAGAGGGCATAAAAGGAGCCACACGCAGGGGAGAGCTCACTTTTGCTCATGCTCTCAACATCTCTCCAGTAAGTCACTAGCAAGCCAGCCTTTTCTTTTTCTTTTTTTGTGTGCCGTAGCCTGAGGAAGACCCACTACAGGGTCGAAACGTTGCGCTTTTGGGCACACAACTTTTTGTTGTTAGTTAACAAAAACAGTTTTTGTTTAATTTTGATTATTAACTAAATAAATAAATAAATAATTACATAAAATAACAAAGGCGACAATAATTATAATACAGCCAAACCAGATGGCTTACGTGCGGGATGGTTGGACGGAAGTGCGCTACGTCAGGAGACGCCAGCGCTTCCGTGAACCAGCTTGGGACCAGTAATACGTTGCCGACCGGGGGATGGACCGTGCACCTCCCGCCCCATTTACGGGACGGGCTCAGTTCCCCTATCCTAACCCTAATTCATTGTTATTTAGGATGCAAAACTAAAAACAGCATTGGATATATAGGGAATTAAAAAGACAACTGGAATATAAGGGGTTAAACTTAAACTGCACTTGTAAAACCGAAACTTTAAACCTGGAAAATAAATTCACTCGAAAGAGAAGAAAGGAAGGAGGGTATAAATAGAAGACCAAGGGAAATTTGCTCTCATTCTTACTCTGACAACTGGAGAAGCAACACCTTGACTGCATTACCTTGACTGCATTACAGCCGCTTGTTGTTGGTTTGTTATTTTGGTGTGTGCGTTGGCCTGAAGAAGACCTACATTAGGCCGAAACTTCGCCACATAGGCACACTAATATGATTTAAACATTCAAGAAATTTATTTTCTTTTATTTTTTTTCTTTTATTTGTTTCTTCTGCAAAACTAAATGTTATTTTCATTAAAAACAGCTTTTATTTTCATTTAAGTTAAAAAAAACATAGAAATTACATTTCGTTGACTCCTCCATCGCACCCATCATGGGCGGATGGGGAAATGAGTGGTCCGAGGTGCGCTACGGCAAACCCACAGGACCACAATACCAGGGAGCCAACTGGGGGAGGGTCCGAGCACCACCTGCCATAGGAGGTGGGGCCCTAACCCCCCCCCCCCCCCCCCCCCCCTACTCCCACTGCTTTTGTTCCTTTCCTTCCATGATTTTTTTATAGTACTCATCAGACCTGGATTGTCATGTTTTTAATTACACTGCTGAAGCTGACATTTGATTATACAAAGGATTTTATACCTTTTATTCACTCGTTTTTTTTTTAATGATTATTATGAGTATTTTTATTGTATATATATCATTTTATTATTGTGTGTATTGTTTTATTCAAGCACTGTTTTTTAAAACACATTTCTTATCATTTTCTTAACCCCATATTTTAGCACTTATACTTTTACTAACACTTATTTTGTACAACCTTGTCAGTTTTGGCACTGTACTTTTAACGTATTTACTAAGGTCTTTTTAATGGGTCACCACAGGTATGGGTTACAACACATACCTCCTCAGAGACCCGGGGAGGCCTGAGGACCTTGTTAACTTAGTCATTCCCACTGTTGCACCTGTTCAGCGGGCCAGTTACACCCCACACACTTTTTAAAAAAATTAAATAAAAACAAAAAAACACACCCACAGGGCTTTTATAAACAATTTTATTGACTTTTATCGAGGTTTTTATACAAAGTTTTTTAACACCCGAGAGCCAGTGCCCCTTGCAGCGCTCCTACGGAACGCTGCGCTTTTAACCTAACCTAACCCCTAACCCAATTCTTCAACCCCCCCCAGAAACATTATTGTTCTAATTCAAGACACTTTATTGTTCTCACTTTTTATTCAGAAGAAGAAAAATAGACAACAAGAACTGACTTTAAATTTAGTTTTAATTAATTTCTACAACAAACCCAACACTGTTCATAGTTTATCAAAAACAGAAAACAGGTAAACACTGTACAAACAAGATGGAGAACAGATGAGCTGATGAGCAGCAGGTCAGTTCACAAACTACATAAGAAGAACTTATTTTCAGCATCAGGACATCTTCTGAAAGACAAACACCAGGTAGATACCTGGACAGAACAGAGACCTCAGGTTATGGTTTTAGTTTGTTATAAACGGACAGTTATTTAGCCGAGTCAGGAGTCCCCTGTCATTACGTCTATTATGTGTAAATGTATTAATTCACCTGGTTATTATTACCTGATACCTGTTGACGTTATTCTGCAGGTTTGTTTCTAACCCATGAACATCTCAGTTAGTCTTTCTGAATTTATTAACTGTGACTTTTTAAATCTTAAAGTGTTTTCACCTGAACCAGAATCATGTTTACTGAGTTCATTTAGATGTGACTGATAGTAAAACTCAATCATAACTGCTCATCTTCATCACAGAAGGATGATGAAGGCACTAAGGTTTCTATCACCTCTGGATTACTAACTGGATCTGTTCAAACACCAGTTTAGATGTGATGACAAACCTAACCATTAAGCTGTAACAGTGAAGTTAATGTGATGATTAAATTGTAGCAGTAAATCTAAAGAAACTTACTGGCTGCTTCCCACTCAGATCTGCTCAGAGTGCCCTGCACACAAACAAACAACACTGTTAGACCAAACAGAAGCCAGGCAGGCCAAACCACACTGAACCAGTAGGAACCAGACTGTGTGCTGTCAGGAGACCCACCAATGGTAGTTTGACTCCAGCTCTGTCGCTGTGCTCTTTAGCATGGCAGTACTCTCCTCTGTTGTCTGCGGCCTGTCGACCTCCATCTTCACTGGGAAACGGCTGAAAATACAACAAACTATTCAACTACATGTTAACAACTATTCAAATGCAGCAGGGTTTTTATTATATTTAATGTATATAGTGCCTAATAATGATTAGCAAAACAAAAACATTGTTTTGTTTATGAACCTTGACAGTTACAGTATTATTGATTATTATGATGATGATTAACAATGTGATTATTATTTATCTTATTGATTTATAATTAACAGGTTTTACCTCCAGAGCCATCATCTTCATCATGAGACTGCGATGATGTTCCTTCTTCACTTTCTCTTTGAAGAACTCAGAGAATCTCTGCTTCAACACCAGACGCATGTTGTAACGCTTTGCCATGCTGACACAAACACAGAGGGACAAGTAGAGTCTTTACAGTGGAGTCAGCAGAGTAGAGTCACAGTAGAACCAATGAAGTCATTTTACAGTAGAGTGACAGAGTCTCTGCAGTACTTTTACAGTTAAGGGCTGTTCACGTTCATGTCAGCAGTTGTTCTTCTCATCAGTTAAACATCTTCTGAACAGACTTCAACAGCCATGAAACGGCACTGATTTATTTTGTGTTTCATATCATCACAGAAACATTTCCGACATTACAATGTCTCAGTGAAATGTTAATACTAAAAATAAAATCTTACTGTTCAAAAAGAGGAAAGTAGACAAGGAACTCGGGAACATCTACGACGTCCTCGAGGCTGAAGTGATACTGACATCCGAACAGAGGATAGAAACCTTTAGACTGGAAGGAAACTTTAAAAACCTCGCTACCAAACGACAGAGAGTCCGACGCCTCCACACGTTTACTGCCGAGGAGGAGCAGAAAAAGGACTGATGAGAGGCATTGACATTGTTATTCTAAACTAATCTTTGTCTATCTGCAAAAACAAAGTCACATTAACAAGCTCTGCACAGGTTCATATAGTGTTACATTCATCATATGATTATTTCACAGAATAAAACTATCAGTCACTAAACGTCCTGTCGGGATGAAGCAGAAAACACAGCCTATTGTTATACACAATCTTTGTTCTTACACAAGTTCAAAGGCATCTGGCGTCGTTCCGATGAAGAAACCTCCGGGTTTCAGACGCTCGCAGGCATTTCTCAGCATCATGTCAGTCTTCTGTTCACTCTCAAAAGAGTAATGATAGACAAACTGACAGCTGCAGATGTCAAACATGAGCTCAGGGTCATCCAGCTTCTCCGACAAAACCTCCTATACACACACAGGTCAAAGCAGTTATAGTTACGTGTCTACTGTTTGAAACTGATTCAGAGTACGAGAAGAAACTACGGAGACCTGGAAGGGACACACGAAAACTTTATCATCCAAATAAATGTTTCATTTAATCTGTGACTCCACCCCATATTACCACAAAACCTAACCTAAAAATGAAACTTTAACCACTGAGTCACCGTCAGCAGTGATGAACTGATCTAGGAGTTGTAGTTCTACAAGCCATGTTCATAAAATTTTACTTAATAATTAATAGTTAATAATTTTTAATACCATCAGTTAAAAAAAATGAATGAATAGCCATGATGTTTCTCCTGAGAGACTACAGCCCCCCTCATACAACTTATGACCCAGAGGCAGAGGTGGACTCCTGTATGAGAGACAGTCCCCCCTCATTGGATCCTCTTCACTAGCACAAAAGTATTCAGACGCTCTTCCTGATGCTGGCCGCTCTAGCGAGGCGTTGTCTATGAGTTTCGCGGACATCGGGACCATCTGAGCAGGAATTCTCTGCCGCAGGTCTCACAGTCACCAGACTAACCCCCCAGCATGTTGACACGTTGATATTTCTGAATAAAAACCGGTGAACAAGCTGTCCTTGAGTCAGGACTGAGGTAGGCCTGGCCTGTTTATTTTACTCTGACTGAGGTCTGACTACAAGTTTCTCTTTTGTTAACCTGTACACCTGTCAGCTGTTTTTGATCATTAATTAGACTATTACAAAAGTCTGGTTACTGTTTCTAACCTATCTATTTTAATAAGTTATAAAATATTTTTCTACACAGGAGATCCAGGCCATTATGCCTAAATGTTCTATACAGCAGTCTCAACCCTGGAGGATTCAATGTGTTTATGTGTGAATCCTCATGTTCTGGTGGTGTTTGTGCTGCACATATAAAAATAAGCCCTTCCTTATAAAAAACACCTTTGTAATAGGCCTAATGGTCATTTTTTACAGGGGTTACAGACATTCATCCAATCTAAATAGTACATTTTTATCTCGTCAGTTAACACTTAATGATCGGTTAACAAGGGTTGGCTATCGGTCAGAAAAATACAATCAAACTTTGCATCCCTACGTTCTACCTTGGTACAGTGATAAACTGATCTAGGTGTTGTAATTCTACCTTGGTACAGTGATAAAACTGATCTAGGAGTTGTAGTTTTACCTTGGTACAGTCTGCAGTGATAAATTGAGCGCTGAAGATGTTCTCATTAACGTGACTTTTCTTCTTCATGTCTTCGTACCGACTCTGACACTGTTCCACAGACACTCCTGCTATATCTGAAATAAAACATTGATAATCAGTTAGTGTTGTACCAACTTCTGCAAAGCATTATTAACATTAGAACTAATTAGAGTATATTCATTTCAAAGCGTCTTACAATAAAGTAACTTATCCTCCACAGGAACGAGAGCTAGATGTGATCAAAAACTGGAAGTTGATCCCCCTCAAAACATTAAAAGTGTCTTCAGAAAAACAAAAACAAAAGCAACAAGAGCTTCAACATTTTTATTCCTAAAGGAGTCGTCTGTAAGGTCTATCGTGGTGTCTGTGCATGCACTCTAAAACACTGATTTCAGCCTGCAGTGAGCCTGCTGTCCTAACCTCAGTGGGGAGCTCATTCCACCACTTTGGGATCAGAAGAGTCTGATCAAAAGAGGGACCACAGAGTCCTCAGAGTGACAGGGGAGCCAATGGTCCAGAGTGGTGCAGGATTTTACGGTGGCTTGTATGGAAGGAAGTTCCCCTCACTGCCTCGTGACAAGCACCAAGAGATTAAACACCAGACGAGCAGTATCTGTAAGATTACCTGCACAGACCAGGTGACTGATCCCTCCCCTCTTCCACTTCAGCAGGTCTCCTCCTTTCCCACAGCCGAGGTCCAACACAGACACCTTCTGAGACCCTGGCCCCCGCACCTGCTCCAGGATCTCACCTGTCAATCAAACAAACGGCCGATCAACTTTCACTTTCATCAGTGTTCGCCAGGTGTGTTCAGGTGTTTTAGGCATTTTTCTTCTGTAAAACAATGTTGATGATCACTTACCGATCAGGACGCTCTTCAGCCAGTTGTTGAAGTTCCTCATGAAAAAGATTCTGCTTCGACTTCGCGCAGCCAGACCGACTTCCTGCAGCCTGTTGTAGTGACTCGCCACCTTCACACTGTGATCAGTCACCTGACAGATCAATAACACGTCATCAATCACTTAAGACTATCAATAATCTATCAGATACGATCAAAATGATTAATAATCAGTAAGTAAGTCTACCAGCTTCTTGGTGGGTGAGGCTTCCTCTTCCTCATGTCTCCTCTTCATCCCTGCCTTCTGTCCTCCTCCTCCTCCTCCTGGAGTCACCCCTTCCTCCTTCACTGTTTCTGTCCTGACAGACTGAAGCTCCATCGTTCACACTGAAAACACACAAACAGGAAGAAATCAGGAGATGGTAGTTAAACAGGACATTTTCCCACCAGTTAATAAAGTCATGACAACAACCGGTGTTACCGACTACATGGGACACAAGGGTGACACGGGTGTAGGCGCACGGGATGGCTGTTGGGGAAAAATATGTCCACCCTGGTACCTCATACTGGGGGTGAGTGTGGTTAAGGTCAATTTTATCAAAGTTTCAATAACATAGCCCAATGTCACAAAACACAATTTTCCTCAATGGCACTTTAAAAGGTCTCTGAATGATTGCTTTTCAAAGACATCATTTCTTTGCAGATATATTTGGTGACTTCATTAGTGTATGCGGTCCACCTCACACTGTCCCTCTTATATTTAGGGCCTCTCCAGTTGAGATTTTGCTGTGGGGCCCGGCAGTGTGCTTGAAGGTGTGTAGATTAAAGGGGTTGCCTCCAGATGTTGCCACCTTCATCGGACAAAGTTTACAGATTGCCTCATTAATGTTATCAGGTTCCATATTACCATTGAGTTTAAATCCGAAATATTTCCAAATATGCACTTTTGCTTTTGGCTTTGACACCAAATCCTCCGCCATCGTCTTGTCAGTCAACTCACTCTCGTATAGCTAGACCTGTCTCCATACTTCTGAGAAAAGTCTGCCTCAACCCATTATCATTCTGGGATAGGTGAAAAACGGTCTGGCTTGTTTGTGTTTCTTTAAACCAATCACAGTCCTCTAGGACACAGAAGGGGAGGAGAATGGCAGACTTATCCCAACAGCCTACATTCAGTGAGTCAGACTACGTGATAAGTGAAATCTGACTCCTGCTGCACCTAATAGACATTTTCACTTTATAATTGCAGTGTCCATTGTCCAACAAAATATTGATAAAACCCTTACAATTTTACAAATTATGAGTTTTTCTATTTGATGAACGTGGGCATACGCAAAAATTAACTCAGTTGGTTTAATTTATATATAAAAAATAGCTAAATAATTGTTGGGAGCGGTCGCGGTTATATCAGTGACTTACAGATGAAACAGAGCAGACTAGCATCAGGAGAAACACACGGGCCATTTCTGATGTTCAACAGTTTTTATTCTGTACTAACCGCTAACGTTAGCTGTTAGCCGCTAACAGCTATTAAGTTAAATAAAACATCACTCTATCAGTCTGAGATAAACCGGAACCAGCCAGAAACACGGACTGTATTGAAATCTGCCCGCTGATAATAAACAAACAATTAAATCCGCAGTTAATGAGAAAAATGTATTTAAAGTCAATAAAAATAAACTCACGGTACTCTGCAGACAGGACGTGTGCGCTCTGGGTAGCTTCCGGCTATACATGCGTCATATTTCTGCGTCACATCAGAGACAACATGGCGGCGATATAAACGGAAGGAACACCGGTAGGAAAAAAGAAAAGAGGTGTTTCAGAAGGAAGTTCTGTGTATGTGCACAGACCTTATCAACATGTCAATTATAGATAGTCTTCAATCCTGTTATGACGTCACTAATAACATGTAGGAACTGTTGGAGTGACAGTGTTGACCACTTTATCGATCACTTTGATTATCAGCTGAGCCAACGAAGACCAGTTTATCAGATAACATCACATCTGCTGTAGCACCAAACTCCGTAAAGAAATCTTGTAATTTATTATTTATTTGATTTGAAAACTTACAAATGTCATAAACACACGATGACGTTAAACCTTAGTTATTAAAGTGTTCTCTTAAATTCGGTTCAGAAACCAGCGGGATTTTCTACAGATAAACTGTAAAGCTTCTAGTTTTTACACCGCTAGCACAGAAGCTTTGGACCACAAGGAGGAGGTTTTCAGACCGGGTTCCAAGAGTCAGATGGTTAGAGTCAGCTAGCTAATAGGACCACTAGCTAACGGCAGCTACAGTTAGCTGTAGTCCTGAGCAGAGCAGTCGAATAACTCAGACAGACTGAATATCTGACATTGTAACATTATATTACCCCTTCAATCGATTGCTCTTGATGTTCTTCACAGTTTGAATAATAATTTAATGTTTTTATGTTCTGAATTATTTAATTTGTTACTGTGACTACTGTGTGCTTATTTACTTGTTTGCGTTTTATATGTTAGCCTAACCATTACTATTTATTTTAATGTAATTTTACTGTTTATTTTAATGTAATGTGAACAGATAATATTTGAACAGTTTAAATTAGTGTTGAGTGAATCATCTTCCTGAAATGCATTCAGTTGAATTTAACAGATTCAGACCAAATGTCAGTGCAGTATTTGTGCTGGCAGTCGCTGTAAACGTTTTCTGTGAGCTTAGTTTAGTTTAGCTTAGCTTAGCTTAGCAGCTCCTCTGAGAGACAAACACACTGAGATCAATGATTTAAAATACTTAAAGGTATTTTCCTAAAACTGACTGTCTTTTCTCAAACATTAAACTCAGAGGATGTTAATTCTGTTTTGATCTTTCAATAATTACAATTATCTTCATGTTTTTGGTTCTTTTACATTCAGGTTGGATTTTCCTCCTCACAGTGTTACTGAAGTCAGCTGGAAACTTCATGTTCTGATGTATAAACATAAAAGTAAAAAGATCTGGTGTTTCATTTCAAGACTCCTGATTTTACAGTGTAGAATTTGTAGTCTTTTTTTACTGTAAGTCAGCAGGTGGAGATGTGAATCTACTAAGTAAATGAAAGTTTTCAGGAGGAAAAACAAACATTCAGTCAGACTTTGATATTTACTAATTTATTCAGTGATGATTTAAAAAAGCTTTAATTTCAGATATGTATGTATAATATTGTAACCAGGTGGTAAAAGCACAAATATAAATGAATATATGCAGGAAATAAAATCCTCTGCTGCAGTAGTGCGGCAGTTGATGTTGACTTTGGACAGCAGTGGGTGTAGTTTCACCATCTTGTGGAGCAGCACGCTTGCTCAGGGGTCAGGGGGCGCCGGTAAAATATAGGAAGGAACGGCTGCTGTTGCCAAATGATGAGAACACTCATGTGTTGTTGAAGAATTATTTAGTGGAATACAGTGATATGTTGGTTCACTGGTGTCTGATGTACTTATCAAATTCTGGTTGGAAATCCACATTTTGTGCAAATGTTGGTTTCAGGATTGCTGATGCTTGTGAAATGAAAACATTACATATGTTCCACTGGAACTCGTTATCCTTGAGTTAGGTAGGAAACTGTTTGAGGATTATTACTGATTTGCTGTTTTGTATTTTTATTTGTCTAATATATTTAACAGTGGGCACATTTTGTAAATCCTCTGTAAAAGGAAGTAGCTTCTAGCTAAGCACTGCATAGTGATTGTATAGGGAAGGGAGTGTTTTTATGTTTTCTTTTCCTCATAGAGTGGCCACTGCTGCATTTGTCTTATCATTGCAGTATTTGTGCTGGAATAATACTGGAATTGTTTTTTATTTGCTTTGAAAAATAACAGCTTCTTTTTTTGGTGAATTGGAAACAATTCCTTTCAATGAAAACCAGCCTTCATCTTTTTTTTTATTTCACAATAAGAAAGTAGCAGAAAAGACAATAAAACAACCACAAAATTGCATTTGAAGTTGTGTGATTTATCCTGGGTTCAATATATATATACTTGATGTTATAAAGTACCACTGGTGCAGCTTGTAATGCGTCATCTTCTGTTATGAAGCATCTTTGATAACATCCCCTCAGAGCTCAGTGTCTCCAACAATGCACTGCTGCTCCACACCAGTCCAGCTATTAAATTAGTCTATAAACTGGTTTTCTAATTGACAATGATGAATAATATTGTAACACTCAATATTAACAATCTGTTCTTCTTAATGAGAGTAATATCACATATCTGGCACTGTCAAAATAAATATGAATTATCATTTTATCAAACTTTTTAAGAAATATGTTGTGTCCTTTTTATCAGACTGAAACCATGCAAATATAATGATGTTCTGTTTCTTTTCTGTTCAGACCCACATTCTTCTTGATGATTTAATATCTTTATTCATTATATTTCTCCTCTCAGCTCCTGAATGTTTTTACTGTCTGATTGCGAACTGTTTGTTTGTTCCAACTTTACCTTTATATAGCCGTTATAAACAAATATTTGTATTTGTGTGAGTGACAGGAAGTCTCAGTGAGCTCTGATAAACCTCCACAACAAATAAAGTACCATAGGTGTAGTGCTGCTGGAGCACACTGGAACCACGCTGCGCCACTTTTTTTACAAAGTGAGGATATAGAATATTCACAGTTAATACAGATACACATATAACTGCCAAGTAATATTGTCAACATGATGAAACTATTCATACAGTCAGTCTAACATTTGATCTTGTGGTCAGTTATAGCTGACTAATGTATGTAAATGGGCCACCACAACAACAGTTGTTACATAACCTTTGAAACGAGACGTCAATCATTGAAACGTCATCAGTGGCTCCGGAACTGAAACTCATAGCACTACACCTCTGCCGAGTACTGTAAAAACTGCAGGTTTTAAAATGTTCTAAAAATCATCTTTACAAATGTTTTACGACAATGGAAACACATTCAACATAGTTTTAATAAGAAATACTGACTGTAAACACAAACTTTTGTTTTAAACAAAGTTTTAAGAAAGACTGAACCAACAGAAACTGTATTCAGTTTCTGTTGGTTCAGTCTTTTGGTTCAATGTGTTTTTCTTTCTAACATGGAAAGTTCAAAGTGACATTCAAACAGGTAAAATTAACCTGATTTTTAACTGGAGTTCCGTTCAGACTGATTGTGTCTTAAACTGAACGTCTTAAACTGAACCTGACAGTAAATTGAATGTAAAATAAACCTGACCAGTTTCCACAGTGTCTGATCGGTTAGTGTTGTTTCAGAATAGATGAGTTGATGCAGACAGACACAGTGTGCTTCAGTTTCATATCAGCTGATCCCGGATCAGTTTCATACAGTGATCCTGTCTGGTATGTCTGTAATTCATCCTGCTGATGGAGATCTGAGAGATGAGACTTATTACTCTGCTGGCAGACACTCCGGCTCTCCGCCGTCCAGCCGAACGTATGCCCTCTCACATTAAAGATCAGTTTCCATCCAGAAAACTAAAGACAGTCTGAATTCTTCACTTTAATGAAAAGAACTAAAACATCTCAGAGGACACGTCCTTATAAGGTTGTCCTGTCTGGTCATGTGACACATCTGGTAAACAGCCAGCTCCACCTTGAAGCAGTTTGACTTTTAACCTCTCAGTCGGCTGAGACAGATCAGATCTGTGGTCGGTGGAGAGAGACAAGGAAATATTTCAGTGATTTTCAACTGAAGGGTTGCAACCAACAACTATTATTATTCTTGATTTGTCTGTCGACTGCTTTCTTGATTAATGAATTACTTGTTTTGTCTAAAAAAACATCATAGAACAGTGAAAAAAAGTCCAAAGTCATGTCTTCAACTGTCTTTTTCTGTCAGTTTACTGAGATACAGAGAAAAATTATGGAATAAAGTATTCATTAATTAATAGTTGATTATTAGTTTTCTGTGTGTCAGTAAATTGACTAATCATTTAAACTCTATTGATCTCTATTGGTTTTTACAATAGCACCAGAAGAACCTCGCACCAAAGACTCGCGAGGTTCTTGAGTAAATGAACCCCTCTGTAAAATTAGTTTTTACTGACCTCCAGTGTTTAACTTCTCACCGTGCTGCAGTGATGTACAGGTGACATCAGTGTTGGGTGTGTTTACAAGTATCTGTGGTCAAAGGAAAAACAACAATGCTGTTCACACTGCTGTTCATGTAGTGAAGAATCTGTTGGAGCAGGTTGGCTCCAGTCTGGGTCGGTTGGTGTTGACACCATATAGTGTTTGATATGTAAAGAGTGAAATCTTCAGATCCATTCGCTGCCAGTCGTTTTCACAAAGATTGTTTTGATATTTGGAATTGACGTGACGAGGGAGATGTACCTGTAAATCAAGTTAGCTTAATTTTACAAAGTTCACTTATCTCCAGTTCCCTCCCTCAAATGTTCTCTACTAGTCTACCAGTCTCTGCTTGTCTCTAATGTTCCGTGCCGGTCTTTACCAGTCTTGTCTCTAATATTCTCAATTGGTCTTTACACATTTCTACTTGTCTGTAATGTTCTCTACTAGTCCGTACCAGTCTATATTATTTTTGATGGTCCAGGGTCTAATGTAAACCACCTCACATTAACAGTGATTATTTCAGGTATAAAAGGTGTTCAGAAATGTTATTTTACAGTCGCCCTGTGTTTCAGATCCGACCATCCTCCTGTGGGACGCCCTCAGACAGACAGAGGATGAAGGGATGGATGGATGAAAGGATGGTGGACTGATTAATGGATGGAAGCTCTATAAACATGTAAATCTGACCTTACAGTGTTTCAAAGCCGCAGCGCTGACTGAATGAAGCAGCGCTGCTTTAAAAAGCTTCTTCAGCCGTTCAGTCGACTCTCCATTTACACAGAAATACGTTTTCAGACAGAAGAGGCTTTGATACTCAAATACCACACAACACCCACCACCCCCCACCACCACCATTATCACTGTGTGTGTTTGTGTGTGTGAGGGGATCTCCGGGGACAGAAGCCATTCTACCTGCTAACCTGTACACGCACACACACCTATATTACCTGCATTTTCCACACTGACAAAACCTTTTTACCTTCTGTTACTACAATTACAAATAATAATAATAAATCTTTTGTACTAATATAAATATATTTGTATGCATTTATATGTCTAATGTTTTTGCTGCAGCTGTGTGTGTGTGTGTGTGTGTGTGTGTGTCTGTGTGTCTATTGTTTCCATAGTTTGCTTTTAATCTTACTTTGCTGTGTCTGTTTTTGGACTAGTAGTAGTGCTGCATGCCTTACGCTTTTATTATCATTCGTTTATCCAAACTACCTGTGGATTTCCCCAACAAAGGCAATCAATTCTCCCTAAAAGAGACACTTTGCTTTAATAAAATTGGACAGGTTAATACTTAATCAGGGGTCTGTCTGTACTCTGAGCTCTACATGTGTGTCCTCCCGTCATCATGATGGAAACTTTGAACAGGTTCTGGACCAGACGGGTTTTGAGGACCTCAGTGTCCAACACAAGCTCAGTCTCAGTCTATTTTGGTCAAAATTATATCTTTTCATTTCCAAGTTCATCGATGTCATCAATAACTGTCTATCCTCCCATAGAAAGTCTCTGTCCTTCATCAGACTGAGACTTCTGACAGGTGAGGACACCTCTGACGTCTCCTGAACATTAAATAATACTGATAACAATATAAATATCAGCATAAATACTGATTTCTAATCTGAGATACTTCGTATAGAGGATCTGGTCTGGTTCTGGTCTGAAGAAGTTCAGGTCTTCCAGGTGAAGCGTCATTGTTCTGCTCTGATTGTTCTTCAGGTTCTATCAGAGGGATCTCAGTCTGAAGGATTCGGTGTTCTGTGGTAACTCGACCTGCTGCTAATGTTCAGACTCACAGTGTGTGTTTGTTAGAGGGGGATTCCCTGAACTGTGAGGACGTCAGGAAACTCCACAAAGATTCAGAATGTGTGTCTGTTTCTGTATTTCTATCATTTGAGGTTTACACTAAGATGAGGAGATTTGTATATAGTGAGAACATTTCTATAGGGACATTCTATGAGGTGAGGACATTTGTATAATGTGGGGACATTTCTACAGAGTGAGGACATTTCTATAATGGGACATTTCTATAGAGTGAGAACATTTCTATATTGTGGGGACATTTTTATAGAGTGAGAACATTTCTATCATGTGGAGACATTGTTATTAGGTGAGGGCATTTCTATTAGGTGAGGACATTTCAATAAGGTGTGGACATTTCTAGAATGTGAGGACATTTCTATAGGGTGAGACTACTCACTAACTTCAGGACATTCTTGTTACTCCTTCAGAGTTGACGTACTAAAGCCTTCATCAAAAATCAGTTAACGTGTAAAGTTATTATCTTCCAAGGTTTTGAATCCATTTAGAATTTCTGAATCAATCAAAGATCTCTAAAATTCTTGAATCGGTCAGCTATGCAGGGTTATAGAATGAATAGGAATGGTAACTAGGGCACCTTTGTCTAAAGTTAGACTTGAGTTTAGGATGAGTTTATGTTCGGGGTCCTCACAAACACAGAAATACTAACCTGTGTGGGAGTCTTCTTCACCTACTCCAACCGAACATTAACACAGAAACCTGAAACTCACACACACACACTCTCTGGTCCGTCCTCTGTCCTGGTGACATTTAGGCAGATATATAAACCGCCGTGCCAGATGCTCAGAGCCAGAAGATTCCTGCAGTGCAATACTGAAGTACTGTAACACTCACCTGTCTGCCTACCTGTCGTACTGATCCAGGGACCTGTCTGACCTCACAGCAACATGCTCACCAGGTATGTCCATTTTCTCCTCTGTGTGTTTCTGTTTACACTGTACAACAAACAGCAGCCTGTAGATAGATCTCTGTCGTCCCACAATGCAATGCCCCACAGACATGGAGGAGAAAACAAACAAACAAAATCATACGCTGAGACAGAAACAGGAGACGGAAACATCAGTGAGTGAATCTGTGAAAAGTTATCTTTGATATTTGTTTAATTTTTGACATTAACTTTAGCGTTTGTTACATGAGTTCACAGTTTTAGTGTTAGTGGTTAGTGTGTGTGTGTGTGTGTGTGTGTGTTTGTTGAGCTCCCATTGTGTTTGTCAAGTCTGTTTAAGTAGTTAGGTTTTGAAGATCAAAGGTCAACAGCTTCTGTGCAACCTATATTTAATACATTTAAAATTGTATTTCATAATTGTAAATTGTACCTTAAATGTTGAAATTTAAGAATTTGAACTTAATTTGAACCTCTGTTATATGGAATTTGTATTCAAGTTCAGTTTCAGAAACTTTCAAAAGTAAAACAATTAAAATAATAATCGAATGTGACATCAGAGGCGTGTCATCATGTCATTTTTCATCAAACTGAATTCACATTTGAAAGTTAAAAACACATTTAATAACAATTCAATTTCCAAACTTTATAACAAATGTATGATTATTAAATAAAACAAACCTTATATTTTGAGCTTTGGACAGTTTTTTTGTTTTTTTACTGTTATGTTGCTGACCTTTGTATGGTGGCCCCGAGAGGACAGAAAGGTTCTCAGACTGAAGGTTGGATTTGTGTTGCAGAAACGTTGTTCTTCTGTTCTCTCTGTTCGTCCTGCTGGTGGAGGGAGACCTCGACTCCAACGGTGAGATTAAATCTAATCTGATTAAAACTCATCAAGTAATATCTGTTTTGATTGATGATCAGATTACAATCTGACTGAGAGTAAATCAGATGACATTACAGTTTGATTGACAGGTAATTTGGCTGATGTATTGGTTTAATGAAACTATTTTGTGTTTGCAGATGCTGGAATACAAGCCATGTCGACAGGTATATCATCTGTCTGTCTCCCATCATAGATATACTAGGCATGTCTGTCTGTCCTCTAACCCTGTCTCTGCCTCTGTCTGTCTCACCTGTCTGTCCTCCCGGCCTGTCAGATAAAGACTCCACATCTGATGAAGCCCCTACAGGTGAGTCACAAACTGTCCACTTGAATAATTTCACAGATTCAGCTGTGAATATTGTTTATAATCTTAATGACTTGTTATTAAAATCATGAATCAACATTTCAGATTTGTTTTAAATTAAAATGTTCTAACTTTGGAGATGTTACTATGATTAAAAATACATATTCTTTTTGTTAAAATGAGAAATAAAGTTTATGTAAGAGTCTAAAACCCCTCACACATCTTTAACTTATGTCTGAATCTGATTGGTCGGACAGTTTCTGTCATTCTACTTTTGATCCAACAAGTAGAATCTCTGTTTTCAATCTATGCTTTTTTAATCACACAAATATTGATTGTCAGTAATTATCATCGAGACAGGTCATAAGATGACTGAGAGAACTGGCCTGAGTAAACACATATATACAGCTGTGTATCATCTGCATATTGGTGTACCTGACATGACAATGACAATTGAATTTGCTTATGCATGCTTCCTGCAGGTATAAGTAAAATAAACCCGGGAGCTAGAATGGATCCATGAGGAATCCCATTATCAGTATCAACTGTCTGTCATACAAAACTCAGATAAGCGAACAAAAAACTGGTTTACCACATAAACGTAACCGGTCAGCAATACACCAGATCATATCTCAAGTGTATGAGCAAACAGTTTACTGAGACAGTTCACAAACATACTGTGACTACTGTTGAGTTTAACATCTGATGATGATGTTGTTTTTATTGTTTCAGAGAGTATGAATGCCATCTCTCCTGATCAACCCGGTAAGACTTCAGATTTTAAACTCTTCTGTTAGTTTCATCAGACTGAACTCTGCAGATATTTCCCAAATACCAAAAACAGAGCTAACAGAGAGAGAATATTGGACTTCCATTCATCAGGTGATATAAACATGACTCCACATGAAGGTTCATGTTGCTCTGTAACTGCTGGATGTGGAAAAAAGCAGGTGTTTGTTAACAAGCTCAACATATCAATTTATGTCAATGTTGTGTTGACTGGAGTGGACAAAACAATCAGTTAGTGCAAGTTTAAAACTGAAATCACTCAAATAAAGGGAAATAAAGGCTCAACCAACATACATCTGCAGTCTTCAGTTTTTAAACATAATTTCATATATATATATGTATATATATATATATATACATATATATATACAATAACATCTCCAGAAGCCACTAACACAAACAAAATTAACCACAAGTCGCCCCTCACCACACAGACAGAGAAGAGACTGTTGCCAGTGGATGAGAAAGAACACAGCTGAAACTGACATGGTCTTATTTATACATGTTGTTCATCAAGGCCAGTAATATAAGTTTAATTCAACACAGTCAGAGAATTAAATTCAAAATACTTTATTCATCTCAGTAGATGACCCGAAATTCACACAATTCATTAACACAGAGAAAAACAATCTAAAAATATGATAATATAAATTTGAAAGTTGAAACACAGAAGGGTTAATTACAGTGGCTGACCACAACTGTATCCAATAATAATAATAATAATATCCAACACAAACACACATTATATCATTAAGTGTCAAAGTGCATTCATCAAGATACATGTGGTTGTTCATAAAGTCTCAGTAGGAGTTTCTATTGAGGTTTCCTTCCTTCCTACTCTGACATCTAGTGGTTTAACGTGATAAATAATCCTTTTTCTTCACAGCAGACATTTTGAATTGTCTCAGTAGTAAAGTGTTACTAATAGTGTCCCCATAAATCGTAACAGTGTGACAGTGAACCAGCATGAACCAGTAACCTGAACCTGATTTCATTTGATTATTTAACACCTGTGATTTACCTGTTGTCACATGTCATACATATCTGATGGAAACAGGATTGTTAAAACAAGGCTGCAGTTTTATGTTGTAAAAACATACATGATAAGTGATCAGGATTCTGAATCTAGAATGAGGTCTGATGAACATGTACAGCTTTAATATAAAGATAAAAGGGAATAGATATATGTATAAATAACCTTTGTTTTTTGAGTCCAGATGAATCCCACTATTATGGAGGAGGACCTTCAGGTAAGAACATAATGATGATGATGATGTTACTGTCAGGATGAATAAACAGAGGAAAGAACCAGCACCTAAACATCGTATTTACCTTAAGTGGAAGTTATGTATTGGGATCTTTTATCAACCTGAAGAGGTACCCGCTCACTGTACATTATCCACACAGAATATTGATTTAAAAATGATTTTATTGCCTCCCCTGAAAAAATAGTCCATTCGATTCTGGTTGGAACTGCGTACATACCAACATAAACAGCCTTCTTAGAGAGGATCTATTATGCTTTTCCTTATTTTCTGTCATATACATAGGGTTACAATATTGGATATTCCTATTAAACCTTACCAAAGTTGCCAAATAATGAGGAAAACGTATGTAAAAGTAATCCCTGTGACCCAAAAGCTCAGTCTTCAGACTGCTCAGAACGCTCCCTTCACTTTTTGTGCATTACTTCCGTGAGACCTATTGCAAAATACATGCCGGATTTCCTCAGATTGTATTCTGCTCAGGGCACAGCAGTGACAGCACACCCAAGAAGAAGAAGAACAAGAAAGAAAAAAAAAGCACTGCCATGAAGTAGAGGGGCACTCATCCACCACTCAGTCTGTCTGAGTTGTTGGGCTGCTCTGCTTAGGACTGCTCTTTACCGCTACTCAGGTTGTTCAGTATGTCTCACAGAGAGAGCTTTTTCTGTTGTGAAGGAAAGTAGGTAGGTAGGTGGTCGTTTCTTGATGGACAGATGGCTTTACTTGTTGCTAAAGTAACTACTGCTAACTGTAGCTGCCGTTCGCTAGTTAGCTGTGCAGCTAGCAGTCCTCTTAGCCATAGATATATATCTATATCTATGCTCTTAGTTAGCTGACTCTAACCATCTGACTCAAACCTCCTCCTCCCCGTGGTCCAAAGCTCCTGTGCTGGTGGTATAAACACCAACACTCCCCTGGTGCTCAGAGCAAACTGAGCTAACAGCAGCTACAGTTAGCAGCAGTTAGCAGTTACTTTCTAAAGCTTTCTGTCCATCAGGAAACTCTGTAAATCACCGAGAGTTGAGGCAGAGGACATCAGAGGGAAAACCAGAAAACTTTTTCTCCATAAAATGATGGAGTTTCACCAAAATCAGTGAGTAAAGTTGTACAGTAATCAGTGAGACCCAGTCCCCAGAAACACTCAGCTCCAGCAGCATCTATTGTTTTTCCAACCTACTTCTTGTCTCATGTGTGGCCTGATAAACAGGAAGTTCACCACATTCAGTTCCCATGTCTCTATTTTCCAAGCTAAGTTACTGTTGCTGTCCTGCAGTTGACCACAGCGGCTCAGTATGAAGCGGTGCGCTGTGCTCAGGGCTCAGAGGCGTCTCCCTGCCCCTCGTGGGCTGCAGGGAGCCGGCCAATCAGAAGAAAGTGGGCTTTTAGGGAGGCGGGCCTTGAAGAGACAAGAGCTCAAACGGCTTGTGTCAGACAGAGGGTGAACTAAGAGGCTGCATGAAGGGCCATAATAAGATGAAGAAGGACTTATTTGATCTGTGGATCATGCAAAGCTGCTCTCGTGGTGTCCCAGAATAAAGATATAGAGCTGGAAATTAGTATAATAGGTCCTCTTTAAGATTAGCCTACTGAGCTGTTATAATTCACGTTAAACTGAACATTTCCATTGATGGGGAAGTGATGAATGGGACTTCTTTGGGAATACTGATGTTGACGTTTCGGTTCTCATTCATCTCTCCTTCTTCCACTACCGGTTAGGGTTAGTGTGTGGCAACTAGGAGAGGCACTCACCAGCTCTGCTGCTGTTGTCTTCATTGGAGGACAGGATCTTACTCCACTTTTCCCTGTCTGTAATGGCTGGAGCCCAGTAGCTCCTCAGGCTGCCCTCATATCTGTGCCCAGTCACAGACGTTATCTCCCTACTCTCAAGACCGGCCTGAGAGAGGAGTTGGATAGCTATGCTCCTCAAGCTGTGATTGGTGTGTCTCTTTGAGCTCGACTGTCTAGCTGATTTGGGGTAAAATTTTGCCAAGGAAATTAAACCCCATGGGCTCACAAGAGTACCACACTGCTTGTCTGTTCAGTAGCTGCTGATGTTTTTAGTGGTTAAAGGTAGAAAGCTTTAGTGTCAAGAGGGTAAAGGGATAATTAATTTTTATAGCAGGCAACGGGGCAGTTTGGATTGTCAGTCTTTAAACACTGCCGTTCAGTGTTTCTTCATGTCTGTCATCTTCAATTTGGGTGATTTCCCTGCAATCCAGCACTTTGTGTCCTTGTGTCCTCTCTTGCTTTTTCTGAGTTGTTTTCATCTTCTCTTTTTCTTGTATTTTCTAGCGACACTTTAGCCATTAACCATGAATTGAAAGTTCTGTTCTTTTCAAATATATTAAAATGATTATTAGAAAAATAATCTTCCATAGTATTTTAATGGATTAATGGAAAACTAACGTTTTTGTGTGGTCCTCCAGAGTTTATGATCAGAGCTGCATCCACAGCAATGGTTTATAATTCACAGCAGCTGTCTGCTATTCAGACTGTAGACTGCTGTAACTCACCTGTTCACCTGTTCATGTGTGTCAGCAACTCTGAGAAAATGATTGTGATTATAATGCTAAAGAGATAACAATAATAAACTGAATTGTGTTGATGTGTTTCAGATACCAGCATGTCCAGTTCAGAGACTGCAGACGGTGAGAACACAATTTATATATACACATATGAATAAATATGTATATATAACAATATACACTCAACGAATTCATCAGTTCATCCGTTCATTTATCTACTTATTTATCTATCTTTATTCATCCATTCATCTATGAATCAGCTCACCTAATCCATCCAAATATTCAGTCTTATTCACATATTCACCCATCTATCCATTCATTCCTACATGTATTCATCCATTCATTTGATTTTAATTTTTGTATTTTTTGTAGCTCCAGCAGCCAATCAGGTGACAGCACCTGGTATGTCCTGTTTTCTTCTTCTACCTCTGAATATGTTTAAATCTGACTGTTGTATTGTTTTATAAACGTCTCTGTTGATTGATTGATTGATTGATTGATTTCAGAACCGGCTGCAGCTGCTGCTAGCAGTGTGGAGGAAGAAGATGGTGAGACAAAAACATACTGTATATTATTATAAGATACTTTTATTTATAAGATCACACAGTAGCACACTTTACAGCCTCACAAAGAACAACAGCCCTAGGTCTTATTATTATTCATGACTATCAGTTCTGTAGATACAGTTATAAGATAAGATAAGATAAGATAAGATCATCCTTTATTAATCTCTTAGCGGGGGAATTTGCATTGTTACAGCAGCATACAGGTTAGTGCAATAGTAGAGACATAAGTAAGAAAAATCAAGATATAATAAATAAAAACAATAAAGACTAAGAACAGTTATAAAAAACACAAACTATAATTTACAAATTTACAAGTTCACAGAACGGGTGAAGTAATTTTACTGTATTGCACATAGAGAGATGTAGATATTGCATAGTGGATTGTCCATTCTAGTGTGTGTGGTTTACTGGTAGCAGTTCTGATTGTAAAGCCTGACAGCTGCCGGGAGGAAAGACCTGCTCTCCTTCACACTCTGCGGGTGAAGCAGCCTGTCACTGAAGGAGCTGCCCAGTGCTGCCAGAGTGTCCTGCATGGGGTGGGACCTGTTCTCCCTCAGGGATGATAGCTTAGCCATCATTCGCCTTTCTCCCACTACTTCCACTGAGTCCAGGGGGCATCCCAGAACAGAGCTAGCCTTCTTAATCAGTCTGTATAGTTTCTTACTGTCAGCACCTGAGATGCTGCTGCCCCAGCAGACCACTCTATAAAAGATGACTGATGCCACCACAGAGTCAAAGAAGGTCTCCTGAGCAGGTAGAGTCTGCTCTGGCCCCTCTGGTCCAGTGCAGTTGTGTTGTCAGTCCAGTTTATTGTTCAGGTGAGCACCCAGGTACTTGTAAGATTTCATCATCTCAATGTCCATTCCCTGGATGTTCACTGGTGTGGGAGGGGTGTGTTTGCACCGGCGAAAGTCCACCACCATGTCTTTGGTTTTCCCCACGTTGATGTGGAGGCGGTTCCGCAGCACCAGTCCACAAAGTCCTAGGTCAATTCTCTTTATTCCCTGTCGTCCCCATCTGTGATGAGGCCGACAGTTGCAGTCATCAGAGAACTTCTGCAGGTAGCAGCTGGTAGAGTTGTGTGTGAAGTCTGCAGTGTAGAGGGTGAAGAGGAAGGGAGCCAGGAAAGTTCCCTGCGGGGCCCCCGTGCTGCAGACAACCATGTCGGATTCACAGTCCCGTATCCTCACATACTGTGGTTGGTTGGTGAGGTAGTCCAGAGGCCATGCTGTGAGGTACTGGTCCCCCCCTTTGCGCTCCAACTTGTCCCTTAGAAGCGTGGGCTGTATGGTGTTTAAGGCAATGGAGAAATCAAAGAACATGATTCTCACAGTGCTCCCTGCCTTTTCCAGGTGAGTGAGTGATCTGTGTAGGAGGTAGATGACAGCGTCATCCACCCCAATGCCAGGTTGATAGGCGAACTGTAGCGGGCTCACCAGGGGTGGAGGTCTGCACAGGACTTAAGGAGCCTTGAGCTGGGTTAGGGGCCAACCTAACCAACCAGTTGAGAGTTCATATTTTACATTGATTTGTTGGGTTGGGGGAAGTGTGCAGCTTCCATGTCCAGTGAAAACCATGTATCCCCAAATTTGGTGATTAATATTAACTTGTGAAAGGTGCTGTTTAAATAAATTTGACTTACTGACAGTACTTTAACAATTTTCAGATTACCTCAAGTGGTCATTTATGGTTTGAGAGAATTATCTATAAAATATCCATTAGACCCATCAGATTATCTGAGAAATAAATTGTAACAAAACCGAAAACAGCTCATTGAATGGTGACATAGGTTTCACTTGACAGAGAACAAAATAACTTAACAATAAAATAAACAAATAATTATAAAAAATACATTTGAAACTTGATTTATATTAGTTTTTTTCTGGGGGAGGGCCTCAGTATTTCTAAAATCATGTTTACATCCCTGCACACCATGTGACACAGTACAGCAGAACATAAAGGAACCACACTCTGCACAGGATTATCTGGACCTACGGTTATGTAAATGATATACCCGAGTAAGCTAAAGAGCTGGCCCAGCTAGTTAGCTGGCTAGTTAGGCAGAATTAGCAGCTTTGTTAAGCTTAGGCTGAACATTTAAAGAGTTTTAGTTTAAGGGTCTGTGCACTTATTTACAGCTGCAGGTTGTTGATTCAAAATGACTTTGACATTGTTGTCCCTCTAGCTAACAGGAGCTAACAGGCTAATTCTGGTAGCAGATATTGCTAGCTTAAGA
This sequence comes from Enoplosus armatus, assembly GCF_043641665.1. NCBI lineage: Eukaryota > Metazoa > Chordata > Actinopteri > Centrarchiformes > Enoplosidae > Enoplosus > Enoplosus armatus. The sequence goes on from NC_092195.1 coordinate 22,497,566, forward strand.
GTTAGAAGCAATGTGATTGGTATCATTACTGTCATGAAAAATGCCATTATAAAATAAAAACAGACTTGAAATAAAATGTCTATAATGAAATAAAAATGATATCGAATAAAATTAGGTTATTGTGAAAATAAGAATGATTAAACACTTCATTACAATGAATTAAGTTTTAATTTAAAGTATTAAATATTTCTTGGGTCATTTATATATTTTAGTTATTTATCTATTCATGTGATTATTTATTTCATAATGTCTTATGTCTTTTATTTATTTAATATTTTCTTACAGAAGATGAGAACTCCGACTCTGCAGAGGGCGGGAAGAAAAAGTTCAACTCTCGCTCAGCCAAACCCCAGAGCCCCGCCTTCCTGCCACAGAACCCAGCCCAAGTCATCCAAAGCCCTGGCCATGTCTCACAGAGCCCCGCCCTCCCCCCTCAGCCAATCATTCCTCAGCCGAAAACTCTGGTGAAAAACCGAACGTCCAAGAGACGATCCAGGACCAACCGCCGTCAGATATAAGACATCAACGTACACACAGTAACACACGTATGTAGGTCACACACGTGAACACATGAACTCAGATAAACCCATAGCAGGTTCATGTTCACCTTCAGTTTGAAAAACTAAAAACAACTAAACTCTGCAGACACACTGAGCCATCTGATTGGTCAACCAGAATGATTACAGGTGTCCAGGATCCAGGGGCCGTATTCAAACTAACTTTATATGTACAGCAGGTTTGGACATAACTCCTCCTCTAAAAGAAATAAATTAATTACATCTTCCGGAGATAAAAGTCATTTTATTTAAATCACAGTTGTGAAAAAACTGTCTTGAATAGTTTGTGTTTGATTTATGGACAAAGTTGTAACATTAAACTGGTTCCTCACATGATTTTATAGACATGCACTGACTCAAAGGTCCGACTGATTTTAAGGGTTAGGGTTATTTTCAATTGTCAGTTTCTCTTCAGTCTGTCAGTTAGGAGTCTGATATGTTAAATTATTTTCACCCCTGCAGACCTCACTGTGTTAAATCAGCTCAGTTTATTTTATGTTTTATGTTTTTTACTTTCATTCATTCATAAGTTCATAACTGTAAACAAACACATGCAAACAACATGATGTTCATGTGTTCTGTTTGTTACTTTTGTCATATTGGAATAAAGTTTAACTGAACATGAACTCCAGCTGACCTCTGACCTCTAACCCGGTTCACCCTCAACTCTGCCTGTCAGGATCAAATTACCCAGCATTTGTCCTTCAGCTAGTTTCACCATTGATATATTTTGGGTTTTATTATTCACACAGTTCAAACATCACCAAAGCGTTTCTTCTTTCCTTCGTCCTCATTGTGCGGCACTGCACATGCTCAATAGTGTCTCTCTCTCTGATGTGTGTCCTCTAACTAATTCTGACTTTTTGACTGTGAACTCAAAAGAGTTCCTTTTCCCAAAAACTGACCTTGTTATTACTTTAATTTGTCCTGCCAGTAGTTTTACAGATCCCTGATCACTTCATTAAAACCTTCCTAGGGTTACCATGAAAAGACAATGACAGATGTGTTGTCTTTGTTTTCACAGCAGCAGGTTCAGATTCCTTCGCTTGATCACTAATTAAATTCAATCCATTTGAACATTTAGAATTTAAACCTTTAAAGGTTCTATATGGAGTTTTCAGAAAGTCGTTGTTTTTAATGACAGCGGTGGCCGTAAAGTGAACGGCAGTCAGCATCTTGTTGCTTGTGCCCGCAGTCTATAGATTAGCGTGCCAAAACAATGAAGTGACATACACCAGACTGATTTTCTGTGATTTACAATCATATTTAGAATAAGGTTACTATCTGAAATGTTCCTATATTTCTGGACCATTGGCTCAGCAACGTGCCACACTGTGTTCCCCTGCTGCCTCTCTGTCACCGCTGGCCTCTCTGGGTTAGCTCGCTGAACGAGAGTCTGTTGCTGAGCAACGGCTCTCACTCATTCTTTGGATGCAGACCATTAAATTAGCCAAATAAAATGACAAAAATCGCCCTAAAAAAAAACAGCGATGGACCACCGATATATACGTCCAATTGCCCTACACTATAAAGTTAACACACCTTTGCTTCATACTGTTACATAATTTATTGTTGGCTAAAATCAATGCCTTGTCATAATACATCAGTTGGTATTATAGATCATGTTATCTGGTGAAGTAATTTGGCAAGCTAGCCAACTAACAGATCCACTCAGATAGTATTTTGCTCGCACGCAAGCAAGCTAAGGTTAGCCAGCTAGTTGTAACTTAGTTACGCTGCATGGATCCGGCATTATTTCATGTCATTAACTGATGAAGTGTTTTGCAAACGACACGCTAGCCCATGTTGGCCCCAGGAGTCTGGATGAATTACCTGATGTTATGCACTCAAGCCAGTATTTTGCTACATTAGCTAAATAATCATTTGTCCGTGTTAGCAAGCAAGCTACATGGACTTTGTGTTGGACTCTGTGTTTAGGGTGGTGGGTGCCGGTCGTTTGTTGACTTGATTCCATTTCTAAGCTAACGTTGGCTAGTGTTACACACCGCACTGTAGGGGAACTGAACATGGAGCTCATAACATCACCTCCTTTGGATTTTCACAGAAAATTCATCCCAAGTCCTTTACATAGAAATCAGTCCACAGGTTATAAGCAACTGGGAAAGTCAGGAAGGGTCTCATTTTTTAAGTGATGTTACAATCCATTCACACAATCCTGTATTAGCTTCGCTGCACTGGTTCCCTATAAAATTCAGAATACAGTTTAAAATCCTTCTCCTGACCTACAAAGCTCTTACTTTGTCTCAGGCACCATCATATCTTAAAGAGCTCATAGTACCCTATTACCCCACTAGAGCACTGTGCTCCTAGAATGCAGGGTTGCTTGTGGTTCCTAGAGTCTCCAAAAGCAGAACAGGAGCCAGAGCCTTCAGCTATCAAGTTCCTCTCCTGTAGAATCGGCTCCCAGTTTGGGTCCGGGAGGCAGACACACTATATTTTTAAGAGTAGGCTTAAAACTTTGCTTTTTGATAACGCTTATAGTTAGAGCTGGCTCAGGCCTGCCCTTATTGCTACTATTAATCATATCTCAGTTATTATTACAGCTGTAACTACTATTATCAGTCATATTTCCATTATTATTATAATTATAGCTGCTATGGCTACTGCTAGTGCTGCCATACATCTCTGCCTGTCTGCCTGTCTGTCTGTATGTCTGTGTCTCTCCATCTATCTCTCTCTCTCTCTCTGTCTCTCTCTGTATGTCTGTCTGTCCCCCCCCCCCCCCCTCTTTCTCTCCAACCCAACCGGTCAAAGCAGATGACCGCCCACCTAGAGTCGGGTTCTGCTTGAGGTTTCTGCCTCTTAAAATGAAGTTTTTCCTTGCCGCTGTCGCCAAAGTGCTTGCTCATGGTAGGAACTGTTGGGTCTAATATTATAAAGAGTCGGTCCAGACCTGCTCTATTTGTAAAGTGTCATGAGATGACTTTTTGTTTTGATTTGGCGCTATATAAATAAATAAAATTGAATTGAATGGCAATAAAAAGCGATTAATACATGTAAATTGTTACATATTGTTTCATATATATTAAAGTTCAATATCAGCATTTGCATCAAACACTGAGATCATATTATTATACATATTCCTGAATTAACACACACGTACACACTTGTGACAAATGTGAAGAGGAGGAGTCAGTGATCGAACCAGTGACCCTGTCATTAAAAATGTTATGTATAAGCAACAGATGCATACATATATAAATACAACATCCACAGCATACAATGTACACAGGTCAAACTGTAAGAAGGGATATAAAAAAAAAAAAATTATACAGCTACAGAGTGTGTGTTACTGCAGAGTGAATAAATACTATGATATAAACATATAGATATATTTACAGATGTAGATACAGTATATAGATATAAACATATAGATATGTCATAAGTTACTTAATTAACCTACAGAATGTGTTTTATGTCAGAATATACAGTCTTCTTCTTAGATTTATAGATTCACAGATTTATTTCATGTTATTGCAAAGTCTGTATTTGAAACTGTAATACAGGAAACTAAGTGTTGTTGGTGGTGGTCAGAGCTTTTTAGCGCTTCCCAGAGGACAGAAGATGGAACAGTTCATGTTCAGGGTGTGTGAAGGTTTCCTGACTCTGGATGTGTCTAATTCCTGGAGAGGTGCTCAGCACTAATGATCTTCTCTTGAGTCCTGACTGTCTGTAGTCTGTGGGTATCTGTTAGTGTCTGTGGGTATCTGTTGGTGTCTGTTGATGTCTGTTGTTTCTCCCCCTTTCTGTTGCTGTCTGTTGATGTCTGTTACTGTCTAATATTGTCTTTTCCTGTCTGTTGCTGTCTGTTACTGTCTGTCATTAAACTGATAATATAATAAAACTAATAATAAATGTCACCAACTGAGTTTTATTGATCTGAATCTTAAAAATTCAAACAGAGAGAAATTTTTGGTGTATTTTTAATTGAAAATTAAAGAAAGGATGTGTGTGTGTGTGTGTGTGTGTGTGTGTGTGTGTGTGTGTGTTTGAGTGTGTGTGTGTTGAAACATAGTTGTTTGGTTGAACTGAGTTGCTGCAGAAACAAAACAAACAGAAAAACCGAGAAAAACATTCATTTGTGACTTTAGAAACAGCAGCTGACTAAACTGCTGTCCCTCAGTCAGTAGCTGTTTCTAAAGTCAGTAATGAAGTCAGTAATGAAACTGTCTCACCACACGGTTCAGTCAGTAGCTGTTTCTAAAGTCAGTCATGAAGTCAGTAATGAAACTGTCTCACCACATGGTTCAGTCAGTAGCTGTTTCTAAAGTCAGTAATGAAACTGTCTCACCGCATGGTTCACTCAGTAGCTGAGCCAAACCTTTCTCCTAAGTGTGGAGGTCTGGCTATGTGAGACTACTCAACAATCTACAATAACTAAAGGTTTGAAGAAGCAGCTGGAGAGGTTAACACAATAAATAAAACAGGTTCTCTTTCTTTCTTTGTACTTTGGATGTTTAAATGAATAAATTCATTGAAAATAATAATCTGATTATATGTATTTTATTTGAATATGGAACCCAGGAAGAGAAGCTGTTGCTAAGGCAAAAACTAATAAGCCCTAAACAATAAATAGGATCTATTGATACAAAGTCTGACATAATATTTATCTTTACTGTTTTTTTGTCCAGTACGTAGGACCACCCATGACCAGAGGACACTGTGATGTGAAACTGTGTGAACAGATCTGTCCACATACTTTTGGCCATGCAGTGTGTCTGAACATATATGTAAATGTAATTTAAACATGCATATATGATGTATTTACTATTTGACTTGTGTCTGTTCTGATTTATCAACATTGTTTTTTTACATTTTGTCGAGAATTGGTTTCTTGTTCAGCAGCTTCAAGTTTATTTGAACCTGAGACAGAAACGGAGACTGAGTTTGTTTTTCTAAAGAGTTCCCGTTGTTCCGCTGATTTATTCGTCAAACTGAACTGAATACAGAAACCTCATTAGAGGCTGTTAGCATGCTAACACACACAGACACACAGTAGCACACAGTGACAGATTTATTTCAGTCTTTTTCTTTCTGTGTTTTCAAGTGTTTTCTGTCCTCAGTCGAACTCTCAGCTCATTCTGTTACAGTTTCTTACACATTTCTCTATACTGAGTTCACTTTTTCGAAATAGACAGTTCTCTTTATAGAGTGCTCTGCTGCAACGACACAATCTGTGCTCTACCTGTCTCCATGTCAACGTATCGTCCTGTCTAGCTGTGTTCTCGTTTATTATTGTGTCTCCTGGGTACCATTGTCTACAGTTGTCAAGTCAAGATGATCAATCAACAAAAGGACATGGATTACTTGCAAATTTTGCGCTACAGCCAGAACTCCGCTACAACACCGTACATCTACACCCTTCTACCCTTTGTAACCCTTTCAGACTGCCTCTTCCCTCCATCATCCTCTCAAATGTAACACCTCTCCAGAATAAAGTGGACGTACATCACATAATAAATGGTTTAGTTTATCAGTGGAAAAGGGCTTCAGGGATCTAGGCTAAGCACTAGGCAGAAGTAGATCTGTGTGTCATCCATGTAACAGTAAAAAAGAAAAGATATTTTATGTTTTTGAATATTGTGGCCTGGCGGGAGCAAGTACGGGACCTTGGGGGACAACACAAAACAGTGTTTTGCCATCATCAACACGTTGACGTTCCGACCAATGAGGACTCAGTAGTCATTACTACATTATTAAATGACTACTCAGTAATCATGGGACCCCACCCACATACATACTGGGATACAGTGATCCACGACTTAAAATGAATGAATGAATGAACTTTAAATGCTGGGCTTACCGAACTGTTAAAAATGACATCCTTAAAGCCAAACTCAGATATAAAGATAAAATTGAACATGAACACCAGACAAGCATTTTAAAAAGTAAAGACTTCACTGGGTGTACCAAGACCCACCCTCTCCACAATAAGCGACCCAGTCACTTTTGCTAAAGACCTGTACACTTTCTTTACCCGTTTTGGAACCCCTTAAGTTTGCTATTGAGTGTAAAGAGCTGCTAGGAGCACTTCACATTTCAGAATCACCCCACCCTGCACCCTTCATGTAATTGTTAATTTCATTGTAAAAGTTGCAGTGACTACACTTCACTAATTTAAGGTAGCCGCATATAAAAATTAATTAAATTGTCTAGCAAATAATAAAATGTAGGAAAAGGAAAGAAGAATAGCAAAAACAAAAACCTGCAGGGTTGAAATGTCTATGAAAATAAAAGAGGAGGGTTATCGTTTAAGTTCTCTTGGGCAACTGCCTATCTGTGTCAGTGATCAAACCAAACAGCCAATCAAAGATCATGGTCAGTATTCAAAGTGACCAATCAAAGGAGGGGAGACATCAGCCACTGTCTATTCCAGCCCTGCTTCCAAAGTCTCAAAAGTCAACTTGACGAGGGAGCGAGAAATGCTCCCCTGGTCTGTGCGCTTGTATCACTTGCTTGGTTTTTATGTGCGTTGGTTTTGAGACTAATTAATCGCCATGCTCTCCTGTTCTCCACTCACTTGTAGAGTTAATACTACTTAATGATAATTAATAAGCCATCGTAAACATGTTAATTGGTACAAAGCTGAAGCAGTGTGATTGCACTCAATAAACAATTAATTAATTTGATAATTAATAATTAACTTAATCTCAAATCTGGAGGTTTTTGACTGGTGTACAGTGACCGTAATACTTCATACACATAAACCACATAAGAATCAAGTTTTCTATACATTTTGTAAACTACATACACAACTAATAACGACAAAGCATACAAATGAGTAATTAAATGCAACCATGAATAAATGCATTGAATACGATGAATGATTAATGAATGAATGAATGAGGACATCCATTTACCAGATAAGCAGTGAAGGATATCTTGGCAAGATGTATCAGTTTGTGTAAACTAGAGACCACCAAGTGTGTGAAAACATAATTGTTAACCAGATAAATTCACTTGAGGAGGTTGTTGAGATGTACAAGTGAAATACTTTACGCAATTACATATCATTTATATAGTGCTGGGAGATCCTACTTATGACCCAACACTTCCTCTTCACAATTACTCTTATTAATCTATAGGATTAACCCCAATACCACACTTTCACCTGGTGGTTCCTGGTTGGAGATTGCGCTTGAAAGGGCGGGTCCTTGATGATGCTGGAGGCTCTGCAAATTACATAATAATAGTACAATAGTAATGCTAATAATTTAATGATAACAATGGCATGACAGCTTTTGCATCAGCTGATGTGTTTTCTTTGAATGAAAGAACATTTCCAGTTTAGTGGGTTGATGAGATTTCCCAGAAACTGTCACATACAAGGAAATACTGTGATAACCACACACACACTGTGAGTGAAGGCATGTGTATGTGTGGGTGAGAAGATTTTTTCTTTGTGTATCAGCTTTTAAACTTAAAGTTTGAAGCATTTATTTCAAAATAAAATGTTTTATATCCTACACACACGAATGACAAAATGTTCAGGTCACGTAGTATAAAAAGTGAGAAAGTGTGTAAGGAGGCGGGTGGGGTGGATGGATCAGGCAAACACTGGACTTTTAAAGTTATAATTATCTGTGTGACATCACAAGTCAAGTTTCTATTTGGCTCAAATTTTATCTGAATTTACACAAACTCATGAAAAGAAAGACTGACTTGCTGCTTGTTTCATCCACTGCTGTTGTGTGAATATGAGTTCATTGGTTGATGGAGATAAACAACTGGTGGAGCTGAAGAAGAGGACACAACAAAATTACATAATTAAAAGAGCTCCAGTCAAAGCTCAAACGATGGAAAGCCATATGGAGAACATGATGGAAATGTGACATTTCTGTTACTTTCATGTGTTTCATGTGAGGAAGGTTACAGTCTCCTCATCGCTCCACACAGATCTGATGTTTTCAGCTTTTCATTTCAACACACAGCTTAATTTATTCAAGTCTGTTTCTGGTTTCATCCACAAACAACTTTTACACCCCAGACAGGAAACACTTTCTAGACACATTTACACTTTATTTTTTATTTCAGAACTCTTCTTCATCTACAGAAATAAAAAAATCATTTTTTGATTTTTTTAATCAACTTTAACCTGTTTTACTGTCTTGTGTCTTTAATCATCACATGAAAATATTATCATGTCTGTTAAAATGTTCAACATGTTAAATTTATCTTCCACATGAAACAATCAGCTGTTGCTATGACTGTATATAATGTAACATCCAATAATCAATGTAACATCCAATAATAATCAGTGTAACATCCAATAATCAATGTAACATCCAATAATAGACAATGAAATCTAATTATAATTAATGATTAACACAAACAGTTTGACAAACTGGTCCTGGTCCAGATCCATGTTGATTCCAGTCAGTCTGAAAGTTTATTTTAAACTGGTCAGGAATATGGTCCATCAGGTTCACAGGTCATCCAATCAGGTTTGACTGTGTTTGCTTGAATGTGAGTCTTGACCCGCCCATTCTGTCATTAAAGTGATTCATGTGTTAACCACAACATCATTAATAATAATCCTAATACTTTACAGGAATTGTGTTTCAGGTCATTAATCACAAACTGTCTCACTGCTGCTGCTAATGGATGGAACACTGAGACTAAATTACTTAATAAAAGAGTTTAAGTGTGTATCATAGTGTAGTCTTTAGTGTAGAGTTTTTTAATGTTCTCATCACTTTATCATTATCAAATATAATTATTAATTATAAACAACACCCTAATGATCATTTATAATGTGTATATAAACATGTAATAACTGGTTTATAACACACTGTGATATAGTTGTAAGCAGATTTAAGTGTTTATTAATGTTTTATATGTACATGCTGTAATATCTGACATGTTCTGTGTGAATGGGGAGGCGTGTCATCAGTCTAATGTTAATGACTGTTGTTGTTCTGAGTGTATTTAATCAACAGCCTCCTTCTCATAAAGTCTTTGTGTTCCTGGTAAATATTGCCAAACCAGTTCTCCTCTGAATGACATACCAGACACACACACACACACACACACACACACACACACACACACACACACACATATTGTTCTACATTTCCTGGTAGGAAACAGTTTGACGGTAAACCATTTTGTTTTTACAAACTTTCACTCTTTTTGACCTCAGGAAGCTTCACTGGAACAAAATCTGCTGCAACTCTGGTCAGAATTGAGTCCAAACCCAGAATGAATCTGGTCTAAATCTGGTCTAAACTCTCTGTCATCTGGTGTTTTTTACTTCAGTTTAATTATTATTATGTTTATTTAAACTGGATTAAGCTGAGTGTTAAACTGAGTGTGGACATTCACCAGGCAGGTAGACAGGTGATCAGAGGGAGGAGGGGGGAGGGAGGAAGGAGGAGGGAGGAGAGAGTATAAAAAGCTGCTACTCTCTTTCAGCTGAATTCAGAAACTCAACAAGCGCTGAAGTTTCATCTCATTGAAGTTTGTTTCTTGTCGACCTGCTGAACAACAACATGATCCAACGGTGAGTTTATTCTTTGAGTCTTCTGATAAACTTTAAATTAACTCTGAGAAAGATTTGAGGTTTTCCAGATTCAATTACTCAAAGAACAACAAGAATATTTTGTCACAAACACACATTTACAACTCAAAACAAAAACATACACATAAAAATCAACAAGTCTATGAAAGTGTATTTAACATTATAAAACTTTAAGAAACTTTACGGAACTTTGTAATTGTTATGACATTTTTATGAAATGCTCTCTTCTCACTGTGAAATCATAACTGTAAATACTGTAATGAAGTAATTACCTGACATTCCTCTCATGTTTGAGCATTTAGTTCTTAATGTGAGTGGGTTAGGGTTAGGGTTCTAGGCTAGGGCTCTAGGCTAGGGCTCTAATCCATTCTCACGTCAGTCCTATTTTACTTGAGTTTTTCAATTTTGGATTTTTGACTTTACCTTCTCAACTTTTCAAAAGACATGTGACCAATTGACACAGTGTCAAACTACATTTCTTTAATAACTGAACTGAACTTTCCAGGGCTTTTTATTAAAGTTCAGGACTTTCACTTTGTGGTCTCTGCTGCTGACATCAGGATTCAGGTCTTGTTTGTCAGCCTGTCTGTAAGTCTGGTCTGTATAAATCCAGCAGAAGGACTTCAGTGTTTCAGCATAAAGCAGCAGTCTTCTCTGGTTTTTCACCCGACACTCGACTCTCATAATGAACCTTAAAGCTTTTCTGTTTCTTTGAGGATCTGAGCTGGTTTTCTCTTGCAGCTCGTTTCTCTCTATACGTCGGAAAAGAAGAGACGCTTTGTTTTTTTTCTCTGTGGCAGAAACACAAAGAAACAGTCATTTAACCTTCAGGCTGAAGACCGGTTTCACCCACCGGCTGCTTAACAGCCCTGACATTCAGCACTTCACAGCCATCAACTTCATGTTTGTCACTTTACGTTCTTTAGTTTGCAACATTCTTAACGTTTTTTACTTTCTTTACATTACGTTCTTTACTTTACGTTCTTTACTTTATGTTTTTTACTTTATGTTCTTTACTTTACGTTCTTTATGTTGTTTGGTTTATGTTCTTTACGTTCTTTAGTTTACTCTTGTTGGAGAGAGTGGAAACATTAAATCACTGCTGCAGTCATAACTCAATGATGAGTCAATGATGATGATTTTTTATTTAGATTTTTGTGATATTGTTCATTTATCGTGTGATGTGATGTTTTATATTTCTGAATCTTTTTTAAATGAAAAAATGTTTCACACTTTGACAGGAAAGTTTTTGTCCTTCTTCCCTCCTGTACGACATCATCATGAAGGAAAACAACATGCAAATAGGCTGCAGTCAAATCAGTGTGTGTGTGTGTGTGTTCTACAGGTGTGTTGTGTTGTCGCTCGTTGCTCTCGCTGCTGTTTCTCTCGCAGCTCCAGTTCCAGGTAAGCCATGACATCATCATTTATTAATAATGTTATTATCATTAACAATCAATATTTTTCACTTTATTAATGTTCAATATTCACTTTTTAATGATAAACTTCACTTTATTGACAGTCAGTAATTAGCTTTCATAATTAATCCATTTATAACAAGTGAACTTTTGTACATTTAAAGTGCAGAGAGAGAAAAAAGTTTCACACTGTAGTAATCAAATATATATAAATATATACATTTAAATGATAAAACAGAGATAAAGTCTTTTTAAAAATACCAAATGAGAAAAATAGTTCAATGTTAATAAACTTTTTAACTTTAATCAGTTTAATATTACTAAATATTATCATAAATCACATGATAAGATTATTAATGATTTCTCTTAATCACCTGAATAATAATTGATAATTGCCATTTATATGATTTGACCACATATTTAGATTTAAAATGAATTATCAAAAAAAGGTAAGAAAGCTTTTAGTTATAAATTAATAACAAAGTATTACTTCAAATCACATAACAAGATAAACATTATTATCTCTAATCACTTTAGAATTAATGATTGACATTGTTAATCAGTTTAATGGCATGGTAACTAATATTTTCCGAATTTTGTAACGTAATTTATCGATTATAATGAAAATATGAATAATGAAAAAATATATATGAATTAATAATGTCTTTTAAACTTGTACTCATTATCATGAAACACTTTATTCTAACAAATTATAACCAATATGAATATTAATGATTATTCTTAATCACTGTCTCTCTCTATCCCTCTGTATGTGTCTCTCTGTCTGTCTGTCTGTCTGTCTGACTGTCTCTCTCTGTCTGTCTGTCTGTCTGTCTTTCCCTCTGACTGTCTCTCTCTGTCTGTCTGTCTGACTGACTGTCTCTCTCTGTCTTGTCTGTCTTTCTCTCTGGCTGTCTCTCTCTCTGTCTGTCTGTCTTTCTCTCTGACTGTCTCTCTCTCTCTTTGTCTGTCTGCCTCTCTCTCTCTGTCTGTCTGTCTGTCTGTCTGTCTCTCTGCCTGTCTGTCTCTCTCTCTGCCTGTCTGTGTGTCTGTCTGCTTGTTTCACAGAGGGAACACCAGATGACGGTAAATATAAACTTTTTATTGAGTTGAAATTAAATCTGATCGTTGGTTCAGTTGAAGCTGTGACCTTTGACCCTGTGGAGACGCCTGTCTCCACACAGAGCAGCCAGAGTGCAGCAGACTCATTGCATCTACATCACATGACTAACAGTGTAAAGTAGTGTCAGCGCCGCCCACAGGCCGCAGTGTTCATTACAGCCACAATCTGAACAAACAACTGCCAACTTGATTGACTTGGTTTGTTTTTGCTGTTGCAGAGAGAAGCGCAGCGCTGCTGGCTCATCTCAACGGTAACACACACATATTAACATACCCACACACACACATACACACTGACAGCTCAGGTGTATTACTGTTTATTTTGTTGTTTTTTGTTGTTGTAGGAGGAACTACAGGTGAACCTGTGACCTCACAGCCAGGTAACAACACAACATACATTACAACCTACACAGCAGATACACACTACACAATATATACACTACACACACTACATACACACTGTATAGAAACTGCACCAGTGGCGTCTGATGACTCCAAAAGTTGGGAAGAAAACCAGCCCAATGAGACGAACTGGCGGTAAAGCGATAGATTATTAGATAGATAATTTCATACAGAAGCATATTAGAAAATAGCACGTTACAATTTATTGTCTTCTCTATGAAATTATGAATGCATCTATCGGTTTACCGCCAGTTCGTCTCCCTCAGATATAACACAGACAGTGTCACCTTACCTTGAGTCAGTCCCCCACCACCACCACCACCTCACACAGACTGCCCTGTCTCCTCCTGCCTGCAGGTGTCGCTGTTGAAGCATTTTAATCAGAATTTCAGTAATGGATTTTTCCAAAGAAGAGAGAAAAAAATATTTTATAAATGTTATTGAGACTTAATGTATTTCAACCAATTATTCTTTTTTATATTTTGAACCTCCTTTGAACTACACACATCATTATACAACATTATTTGGATTTGTCTCCACAGATCCTGCTGACAGCACAGGCTCTGATGAACAAACTGAAGGTAACCTGTCTCTTGACCTGCCTATCTGTTAACTTGTCTTTTTACCTGTCTGTTCACCTGCCTGTCTTTTCTCCTGTCTGTCTGTTTCAGCTCCCTCAGAATCAGATGAGACGACCGAATCACCAGGTCAGTTCGTGCCTGAACTTTGATAAAACTGATGGGATTTTTTCAGTTAACATTTGAATTAAATTAGAATCCAATTGAAACTATGATTGAACAACAGATTCATATTATTGCTGTTTTGTGTTCTCATGTTTGTTTTATTTGGTATATTTTCTTAATTCAATTTCAAAAAGTTGTATTTGTTTTTGTGTCTAAGCCGGTTCAGACAACAGTGATGGAGACGATTCCACAATAGAAGAAATGGACAAACCTGATGGTGAGAATAAAGGTTTCAGTATCTTTATATGACCAGACAGGGAGGGATTACTGCAAGGGGGGGATCCGGGTGGGCACAAAACGACTACAAATAGAGGCAAATCGACAACAAAGATCACAATATGCCTACAAAAGGCAAACAACCATAAATAGATGCAAATCAAACACAAACAGAAATATGGATATACAGTTCTGCTCATAAGTTTACATACCCTGGCAGAATTTGTAAAATATTGTCCATTTTTTCAGAAAATATGTTTGATCATGGAAAAACTTTTCTTTCATTCAGGGTTAGTGGTCAGACGAAGTTATTTATTATCATGCAATTGTATTTGCTCCTTTTAAATCATAATGACAAGTTGAATCACCCAAACAGCCCTGATCAAAAGTATACATACCCTTGAAGTTTTGGCCTGATAATATGCACACAAGTTGACACAAACAGGTTTAAATGGCTAGTAAGGGTGACTGTCCACACCTGTCACCTGTTTGCATGTAATTAGTGTCTGTGTATAAAAAGTCAGTGAGTCTCTAGGCTCTTAACAGACCCCTGCACATTTCCTCTAGTGCTGCACTGACTCTGAAAGCAAAGGAACTGTCAAAGGACCTGCGAGAGAAGGTAGTTGAACAGGAAAAGGGATATAAAAAGGATATAAAAAGATATCCAAACATTTGAGAATGCCAATCAGTAGTGTTCAAACTCTGATAAAAAAGTGGAAAATAAGGGGTTCTGTTGATACCAAGCCACAGTCAGGTAGACCAACAAATATTTAAGCCACAACTGCCAGGAAAATTGTACGGGATGCAAAGAAAAACCCACGAATAACTTCAGCTGACATACAGACTTCTCTACAGAAAAGTGGTGTGGCTCTTTCAAGATGCACAATAAGTAGAAGGAAGAAAGCCATTACTACGCAAGTGCCACAAAACAGCCCGCATACAATATGCTAAACAGCACCTGGACAAACCTCAAAGCTTCTGGAACAAAATCATTTGGAGTGATGAGACTAAGATTGAACTTTATGGTCACAACCATAAACGTTATGTTTGGAGGGGTGTCAACAATGCCTATGATGAAAAGTACACCATCCCTACTGTGAAGCATGGAGGTGGATCTCTGATGTTTTGGGGGTGTGGGAGCTACAGCGGCACAGGGAATTTGGTCAAAATTGATGGCAAGATGAATGCAACATGTTATCAGAAAATACTGGAGGACAATTTGCACTCATCAGCCCAGAAGCTACCCATGGGACGCACTTGGACTTTCCAACATGACAATGATCCAAAACACAAGGCCAAGTCGACCTGTCTTTGGCTACAGCAGAAAAAAGTGAAGGTTCTGGAGTGGCCATCACAGTCTCCTGACCTCAATATCATTGAGCCACTTTGGGGAGATCTCAAACGTGCAGTTCATGCAAGACAGCCCAAGAATTTACAGGACCTGGAAGCTTTTTGCCAAGAAGAATGGGCAGCTTTACCGTCTGAGAAAATAAAGGGCCTCATCCACAACTATCACAAAAGACTACAAGCTGTCATTGATGCTAAAGGGGGCAATACATAATATTAAGAACTATGGGTATGCAAACTTTTGAACAGGGACCATCTCAGTATTTTCTCTATTGTTATGCTTTATTTAATGATTGTGCTTTTTTTTTAGATGCCTCATAGTTTACTTTGAATCCCATTTAAAATAAAAGAAATTTATTTTGCCTGATCATTCTTGTTTTCATTAAAGAATGGTACACATTTCACAAATTCTGCCAGGGTATGTAAACTTATGAGCACAACTGTATATATTTTCCCCTTTTTTCTAATAAGAATGTTTTGTTTGTAAAATAAGACATCAAATATGCACAAGTCGTGTTATGAAAGCAGGTGCCATTAGTGTCAAATATAGGCCAAACACTGCTCATCTTAGGGTAGTACTACTACTACCACTACTACAACTACTATTACTACTACAGCTAGTACTACTGTAACTGCTACTAATATTTCAACTACTGGTATTGGTACTACTCTCCCTTAGACAACAACTATTTCTGCCACTTCTAATACTACTACTGCTGCTACTTTTAGTACTACTGCTTTTATTACCACTGCTACAGGTGCTACTGAAGGCACAGACTCTGATGAACAGACTCAAGGTAACCTGTCTGTCTGTTTACCTGTTAATTGTCTCCACAGGTGCTGCTGACAGCACAGAAACTGATGAACAGACTCAAGGTAACCTGTCTGTCTGTTCACCTGTTTGTCTATATCTTTACCTGCCTGTCTGTATGTCTGTTTACCTGTCCGTCTGTTTATTGTCTCCACAGGTGCTGCTGACAGCACAGATTCTGATGAACAGACTCAAGGTAACCTGTCTGTTTGTCTGTCTGTTTACCTGTCTGTATGTTCACCTGTCTCCTTTTTCACCTGTCTGTCTGTTTACCTGTCTGTCTCCACAGGTGCATCTGACAGCACTGACTCTGATGAACAGACTCAAGGCAACGTGTCTATCTGTTTACCTGTTTGTCTATATGTTTACCTGTCTGTATGTATGTCTGTTTACCTGTATGTCTGTATGGTCACCTGTCTGTCTGTTTATTGTCTCCACAGGTGCTGCTGACAGCACAGATTCTGATGAACAGACTCAAGGTAACCTGCCTGTCTGTCTGTCTGTCTGTCTGTTTACCTGTCTGTATGTTCACCTGTCTCCTTGTTCACCTGTCTGTCTGTTTACCTGTCTGTCTCCACAGGTGCAGCTGACAGCACTGAGTCTGATGAACAGACTCAAGGTAACCTGTCTGCCTATTCACCTGTCTGTCTGTATGTTTACCTGTCTGTATGTATGTCTGTTTACCTGTATGTCTGTATGGTCACCTGTCTGTCTGTTTATTGTCTCCACAGGTGCTGCTGACAGCACAGATTCTGATGAACAGACTCAAGGTAACCTGCCTGTCTGTCTGTCTGTCTGTCTGTCTGTCTGTCTGTTTACCTGTCTGTATGTTCACCTGTCTCCTTGTTCACCTGTCTGTCTGTTTACCTGTCTGTCTCCACAGGTGCAGCTGACAGCACTGACTCTGATGAACAGACTCAAGGTAATCTGTCTGCCTATTCACCTGTCTGTCTGTATGTTTACCTGTCTATCTGTTTACCTGTTTGTCTATATGTTTACCTGTCTGTATATATGTCTGTTTACCTGTATGTCTGTATGGTCACCTGTCTGTCTGTTTATTGTCTCCACAGGTGCTGCTGACAGCACAGATTCTGATGAACAGACTCAAGGTAACCTGCCTGTCTGTCTGTCTGTCTGTCTGTCTGTTTACCTGTCTGTATGTTCACCTGTCTCCTTGTTCACCTGTCTGTCTGTTTATTGTCTCCACAGGTGCTGCTGACAGCACAGATTCTGATGAACAGACTCAAGGTAACCTGCCTGTCTGTCTGTCTGTCTGTCTGTCTGTCTGTATGTTTACCTGTCTATCTGTTTACCTGTTTGTCTATATGTTTACCTGTCTGTCTATGTGTTTCCCTGTTTACCTGTCTGTCTGTATGGTTACCTGTCTGTCTGTTTATTGTCTCCACAGGTGCTGATGACAGCACAGACTCTGATGAACAGACCCAAGGTAACCTGTCTGTCTGTCTGTCTGTCTGTCTGTTTACCTGTCTGTATGTTCACTTGTCTGTCTGTATGTTTACCTGTCTGTCTGTCTGTTCGCCTGTCTGTCTGTTTACCTGTTTATTGTCTCCACAGGTGCTGCTGACAGCACAGACTCTGATGAACAGACCCAAGGTAACCTGTCTGTCTGTCTGTTTATGTGTTTCCCTGTTTACCTGTTTGTCGATATGTTTACCTGTCTATCTGTTTAACTGTTTGTCAATATGTTTACCTGTCTATCTGCGTCTTTTCCTGTCTGTCTGTATGGTTACCTGTCTGTCTGTTTATTGTCTCCACAGGTGTTGTTGACAGCACTGACACTGATGAACAGACTCAAGGTAACCTGTCTGCCTATTCACCTGTCTGAAAACCTGCCTGTCTGTTCACCTGTCTGTCTGTATGTTTACCTGTCTATCTGTTTACCTGTTTGTCTGTATGTTTACCTGTCTATCTGTTTACCTGTCTGTATGTATGTTCACCTGTCTGTCTGTTTACCTGTTTGTCGATATGTTTACCTGTCTATCTGTTTACCTGTTTGTCGATATGTTTACCTGTCTATCTGTCTCTTTTCCTGTCTGTATGGTTACCTGTCTGTCTGTTTACCTGTTTATTGTCTCCACAGGTGCAGCTGACAGCACTGACTCTGATGAACAGACTCAAGGTAACCTGTCTGCCTATTCCCCTGTCTGAAAACCTGTCTGTATGCCTGTTTGTCTGTCTGTCTGTATGCTTACCTGTCTGTTCACCTGTCTGTCTGTTTACCTGTTTGTCTATATCTTTACCTGCCTGTCTGTATGTCCGTTTACCTGTCCGTCTGTTTATTGTCTCCACGGGTGTTGCTGACAGCACAGATTCTGATGAACAGACAGGTAACCTGTCATTCTGTTCACCTGTCTGTTTGTCTGTTCATCTGTCTGTTCACAGTTTTCTCTGTTTACCTGTCTTGCTGTCCGTGTAATACTTCAATCAGAATTTGAATATTTAAAGGAAAACGGGAGATTTGGATGAAAAGGCTCAAAGAACGGATCCGTCTTTAACAGACAAACTGTCTTGTTTGTATTAGTGACCATGTTTCAGCCATTTCATTTTCATCATAAATGCTCCCACTTTGTTATATCATTGGTAGGCACTTCTTTCCTTCTTTATGCTGATGATACACGACTATATGTCCCAGTAAAGGGACTTATTTGTCCACAACAACAACTTTCTATTAGACATCAAAAACTGGAAGATAACTTTCTTCAATTCGATTCTGATACAACTGAAATTCACCTGAAAACAAGAACTGTGTTTTGATAAATGATGTATTAATAAACGTTATTACTATTACTATGTGCTTGCTGCTTGCAGGTTTCACATAACAGTCTTACTCATGTGAGAGCAGCGAGAATTGTATGCAACTCTGAGCTTCAAAATAAAAGTTCTATCTCCTGTACGAAATTAAATAATGTATAAATAAGACATGCAACTCAAATCAATTCTCAATTATGACATTGGTCTTACAGATAGTAAAACATTATGTAAACAATAATGGCAACAGTTACATAATGCATGTGACACATCACATAACAGTGTCACATCATAATGTATGTGACATCATCAGTATTCAACATGTTGATTGGTCCCCACAGAAGCTGCAGACAGCCGCGACTCTGTTGAAGCATCTGAAGGTAATTGTCTTTTCTGCTGATGTCAGCGACAGGTTATGTGTCTTTAGTTTGTTTAACGTTGATGATTTCAGGACTTCTTTCCTCTGAAACAGTAAAACAAACAACAGAGTCACACTGAGGGGAAACATACCTGAAACCAAACCCACACAAAGAATGAGGATGTTCAATTCCCTAAAAAACATACAAGGAAACACATTTTTCTTTTCGTTTGTATGTTTCAGCTCGATCAGCTGAGACAACTGCAGCACAAGGTCAGTGTGTCTGGTGTTTTATTTTAAATTCTTGTTATTTTTTAAATACCAAATCTTTCAGACTGAATTTAAATCTAATGTGTTTGAAACACATATAGAATATTTATGTTTGATTAAAAACATCAAATCAGAGCTGAAGAGTTTCTTTATGCTTAAAGACAATGTTTAGGCCAGAAAGGAAAAAGTTTGTTAAATTAACATTCTGATGTTTTTTTCTTTTACATGCTTTATTATTAGCTTATTTAACTGTAGTATATTAGGTAAGAGATTAACAAAGTTTGCAGAGGAAGCAGAAGAAATAGTTATTCCAATAATGTAAGGCCACAACAAAACCTACAGCCTGATTTAAAGGCCCTCCTCTGTGTTAGTTATGTATTATGTAAGTCATGAAAATGAACATGGCTGTGGTCATTCTGTAGGTTCATTCACCTACACAGATTTCATGTTGTCGACTTTTTGTAACTTTTTTTTGCACAAAAAATACTGTTAAATTACATTATTTAGAAGTAAACAAATGTTTCATTGTTCACATTACGTTTAAGAGCTTGGTCCAGGCCTATGAACTGCATTACTATGACTTATAATGCATGAGGTATAGCATTAAGAGAGTAGAAGTGGACTCTAAGCAGCTAACATGAGAGTCTTATTAAACTGATGTTCTGTCTCCTTAGGTGGAAACAGTAAGGAGTCTGACGAAGAGCTCAGTGAAACTGGTAAACATGCTAATATTCATCCAGCAAGGACTAGGAAGAGAACCAGAACCTGTTGTCAACAACATTAGTACACAGTGACATCATTAAGTTCAACACACTGCAACATTAGTATGCAGTGACATCATTAAGTTCAACACTCTGCAACATTAGTACACAGTGACATCATTAAGTTCAACACACTGCAACATTAGTACGCAGTGACATCATTAAAGTAAACACGACAACATTAGTACACAGTGACATCATTAAGTTCAACACTCTGCAACATTAGTACATAGTGACATCATTAAATTCAACATTGCAACATTAGTACACAGTGACATCATTAAGTTCAACACTGCAACATTCGTACACAGTGACATCATTAAGTTCAACACTGCAACATTCGTACACAGTGACATCATTAAATTCAAAACTGATAAAGTAAACATGAGCTCCTAAAAACTACATTTGTTTTTCTGATGCTGATGACTGCTAATACATCTACTCCTACAGACACCTCTACTACTACTATTACAGTTACTACTTCTACTGCTATTGTAACTTCTGCTACTACAGCTACTACTACTCCTTCTACTGTAACTGCTGTGCTACTACTACTAATGCTATTATTGTTACTACTACTTCTACTACTACTGCAACTGCTGCTTCTGCTACTACTGATTTTACTACTACTGCTGCTGCTACTACTACTACCACTGCCCTGCTGTTATAAATACTGCTACTGGAACTACCGCTAATACTACTGCTGCTACTGCTACTGCTACAGACATTACTACAACTACTACTGATACTGCTGCTACTGCTGATTCTACTGCATTGACTATTGCTACTGATACTAATGCTATTTCTTGCCTTACCAATACTACAACTATTACCACTGTAGCTACTGCTACTGGCACTGCTACAGACCCTAGTAGTACAGCTACAGCTACTTGTGGTACTACTACTACTACTACTACTACTATAACTACCGTCTGCTACTGCTACTACTGCTACTGCTACTACTACTACTACTGCAACTGCTCTTGCTACTTCTGATACTGCTACTGCTACTAATACTACCATGTCTACTGCTACAACTACACAATACAACACTACAGTATGATGTTGCATAAATGATCAGGTATCATGTCATTGCTTCATAATGTGTGTTAACAGAAATAGTGTATGTGACACATCACATAACAGTGTGACATCATAATGTATATGACATGTGACATTATCAATATACAACATGTTGGTTGGTCTCCACAGAAGCTGCTGACAGCCGCGACTCTCTTGAAGCATCTGAAGGTAATCTGTCTTTTTCTGCTGACATCAGCTTCAGGTTTCCTTCTTCCTTCTTTCTCTTGCATGCCTTAGTTTGTTTAACATTGATGATTTCAGGACTGAGGGGAAACAGACCTGAAACCAAACCCACACAAAGAATGAGGATGTTCAATTCCCTAAAAACATAGAAGGAAACGCATTTTTCTCAAGAGCTAAAGAATTTCTTTAAGCTAAGACAGAAAAAATTGTGATTTTAAAAGATTCAATAAAAAAGATGGGAGGGAGAGCAATAAGATCTGTTGTAAAATCACATAAATAAGAGATTTGGAAATATTTGAAAATTCATAACTGGTAACACCACTATAAAAACTCTTTAATTAATAAGTCCTCATTCATGGCCCCCAGAAATAAGTTGACATTACCACCTCTTTGACTGGATGTAATCACTTCTATCCAAATAAAACCTAAAGATGAAATATGATGTTGCTGTTAGACCACTAACCCTGATCACTGACCATGTGTAGAAATCAGTTTAGAGGTGATCAGGACCTAAATGTGTTTATATCTCAGGAACTAGTGATGTGCGGATCGATCCTGAAATATCGATACCTCCGATACCGGATCTTTATGCTCTAAAATCGATTCTCAAATCAAAATATCGATACTTTTGATACTTAAGTCATTTGAGGTAAGGTATATCCTTAACAGGAACGCGTTGAAAAGTAACTAAACTATTGAGATGTTGTCTAAGTGACACGCGGTTGGTGGGACTACTTTTTCTTCCGCATGAGTAAGTGTGTCATGCGTAAGTGCAGCGGCACTCTGCTCCGTGCTCTCAGTCAGTCACAGTCTGTGGACACAATGGCAGAACGCAAACGGAGTCATGTGTGGAGCTATTTCAGCTCCACAAAGAGCCAAGACGCGGTCTGTGACGTTTGTAGGAAAACAGTAAGAAGTTGTGGCAACACAACGAACCTCGTAAAACACCTCAGGTTAAATCACCACAGTGAATATGAAGCATACACAACGATGAGGCAGACAGAATGCATCTCAGTGTCCGCCTCAGGTGCTGCTGCCAGAACAAGAATTTATTTTAATGTTTTTATAATTGTACTATTTTTCTTTTTTTTCAGAGTTCGAAACACAATTTTCACATATTTTGTATGATTGTGTCCTCTGGTTTTTCTATTGTTGTATTAGTGCGACTATATTGTAAATGAGGCTGCTACCTCAATATACTTCAGAGTTTAAAATAAATAAATAAATAAATAAATTACTCTGCCTTGTATTCTTAAGGAAGCTATGATTTGAAATACACTACTTTTTTTAGATTTAAAAGACATATTAGGTGTAGTCGCATAAAATATCGGTATCGGTATCAGTATCGCCGATACCAGCCTGAATTTTACTCAGTATTGGATCGGAAAGGAAATCAGTGGTATCGAACATCACTATCAGGAACACAATGTAAAGGAGTGATCCAAGTGGGTTTCATCATAGAGCTCCTACTATTCCTATCACTACTGCTACTAATGCTACTACTACTTCTACTACTACTACTGCTAGTACTGCTAGTACTGCTGCTGCTACTACCACTGGTATTGTTGCTACCTCTAGTACTACCAACTTGTGCACCAATTCTTCAAGTAGTGTTGTGAAAATCAGACAGCTTTGAAGTTGTTGGAAGGTATATATAGTCTTTGTGCTAAGCTAGGCGAACCACATCTATTAATAATAAACTTTATTAATCAAATTTACAGAGAAGAAAAAAGTATTTTCTGCCACCTCGTCTTTGTTTCTTTTCTTTGAATGCACAAAATCTATCTTACAACCTGATATCTTTATTTAGGAAAACATCAAAGGTTGAATATTTTCAACATATTTGCAGCCACAGGAGCAGCACACTGATTGGCTCGTTGATGCATGTCTGTGTGATCCATAACTTGGACTTATTTGGATTAAGACTGACTGCAGATCACCATGCTGATGTTTACTGGAGACATGATAATAAATAATTGATAAATGTACCTTTAACCCTTAGATACCGAGGATGCTGCAGCTCTAGAAAGTGACGACAACAGTGACATCGAATCAAACGAAAACTTGAACACTGACGCTGACTCAGTGGAGGCTGAGACTGAGGCCGAGTCTGAGGCTGAGACTGAGGCTGAGACTGAGGCTGACTCTGTGACTGAGTCTGAGTCTGAGGTCACCACAGTAGATGAGGATGACAGCCGGGTCGATGACGACAGCATGGCCTTGGAGGACTTAGAGGAGGGGGGGGACACAGGGAGTGAGGAGCCAGTGGCGGAGGATATGGTGAGGGAGGAGGGAGATGACATAAGAGAAACAGAAATGTCAGAGGAGGTGGAACCAGCAGAGGGTGAGCAGGAGGTGATCTCAGAGGAGGACGACAGTGAAGGAAACGACGACAGCGTGATCGAGGACAAAGACGGGGACATTGAAACCCAGAGTGACGGAGACAGTGAGATGAGTCAGACTGACAGTGACAGTGAAGCTGAGCCTGACAATCAGGACAGTAGTGACATGCTGGACTCTGAGGTCACTAAGGAGGTAAACCAGGATGACTCTGCAAAGTTGGATACCGAGGAACCTGAGGAGCATAGTCCAGAAACTCCCGATTCTACTGAAGGTAAACTGGGACTGAAGAGTTCAAAACTGAAACTGAACAAAACAAAACTGAATGCAATAGAATAGAAATGAACAAAATGTCCTCATGACATCAATAATAATAAAATCTGTGACATCAATGTGGGCGTGTGTTAATAAGTCCTGTTTCTTGTTGCAGCGACACCTGCTGACCAATCAGACCAACCTGATGACTCTACCCCCGCCACCACAGAGGGTAAAGGTCACACTCTACTGTGACATCACACTGCCTGACAGCCAATCACAGTTCAGATCCAGTCACAGCTTAACATACACTTAAACCCAGGCATTAGAGTAGACAAACTGTAGCATAAAGAGAGATGTGAAGAGATTCTTCTACAGTCTATTTCATGAACCAGACTAACAGGAGTGAAACTGGATATTTTCAAATCTCTGTTTTCTTCTTTTAGCCATGAAATAGACGCTCGGCCTCTGAACTGTGGAAGCTCAACAACTCCAGGTATCATCACACACTGTATCTGTACTGACGGAAACAAACCTGTAAACATTAATAACAGATGATTCAGGTCCCAGTAAAAATAAAGCAGACCAGCAGTGTTGTGCAGCAGCTGATCCTAACTGTAACTGTAAAGTCAAAATTAACCCCTGTGTCGTTACTGGTTAGATTCCCATTAAACACTTTGTACTGAAACTAAGACTGAACTGAGTTGACTGGAATTTCATCCTGCGTACTAAGTTGCATTCAGGGAAAATGGTAAAGAAAGACACTGCTGACTAGTGACAAGTAATATATGATTAAAATATCATGCAACAAATTTGTTTGTGTGACATTTTCAATAGTTCAAAGATGATTAATCGATCAGTTTTGTTGTGCTGTCATGTTTTTAAGACTGTTGCATCACAACATAGATATGGTCATCAACAACAACAAGCTACAGAATCAAATCATATTTATGTGATTATCAGCTGAGTCATAAAGTGAAGTGTTTTTGTGTTGTCTCCTCATCAGAGTCAATCCCACAGTGGAAAACAGTTGCAATGACAACAACAACAGCAAGCGAAACTGCAGCTAAACTACAACCTTCAGCTTCATGTTACTTTTCGCTCTTCAGCTCGTTCCTGATTGGTTGTTTCCATTTTCTTCAAACTCTGGTTTCTTTAATTTTCCACGAATCGACTGTCTGTGTCTCTTTAATCTGTCTCACTCTCTGCCTGTCTGTCGGGTTTCACTCTAATGCAAAAACATTAAACCAACTGCTGAGCTGAGATCTGCTCTGTGTGTCTGTGTTCACATATTAAAGTGTATATACAGTCATTGTTTACTTTACAAACATTAATGACTCTTGTTGAAGGAGGACAAAAGAGTCAAATGATTGTCAGTCCACAGAATAAAGTTTGAACTGTCAGAAGCTTCTCAGAGTCTTTATTTACACTTTTTAGTGATCTGCAATCATCCACTGATTATTGATCTGTACTCATGTACTGGTTATTGGTCTGTAATAATATTGATCTGTAACTATAAACCGATTTCAGATGTTTATCTGAATGACAAAGTGATTAAACTCTGTAGAGAGGTGAAGGTTGGTTCTTCTACAGAACACTGGAGAATATTTAAAACAAGACTAGAGAGGGGAGACTCTCGACAGAACCTTACGACCTGCAGGACAAGGGTCACATGACCAACGGATATGATGATATTTTATGTTCGCCTTACTAGTCTGTCTTATGTTACCTCTACTGCAGGTGTAACACTTTACTTTAAGCCCCATATAGATCATCTATGATTAGTACATAAACATGTAATAAATGGTTTATAACAGACTATAATGTAGCTGTAAGTAGATATAAAGACATATTTGAGTGTTTATTAGTTAAGTATTTGTTTTAACTTCTCCTATGAAGACAGTTTACAATATTACAGCTGTGTTTTACTATCTGTTTATATAGCAGAAAACACTTAAGACCACAGGAGGAGTTACAGTTGTTAAGTAGTACATTAATAATCTGCTTACAACTACATTATAGTCTGTTATTAGCCATTAGTCTGTTATTACATCTTTATATACTGATTCTACAAGATCAACAGGGGTAAGTGGTAATGTAGAAGGTAAACA
The DNA here is from genome assembly GCF_043641665.1 of Enoplosus armatus. Lineage (NCBI taxonomy): Eukaryota > Metazoa > Chordata > Actinopteri > Centrarchiformes > Enoplosidae > Enoplosus > Enoplosus armatus. The sequence continues at coordinate 22,523,850 of NC_092195.1, forward strand.
GAGAAGACCTCTGTCTGTGGACCATTAGTAAAACAATTTCAACATAATAAATCTGTTAATCTGCTGTTTCTTTATTCTTTCTATTCTATTTAGTTTTGACAAAGTGGGAGTCCAACTATGATTCAGAGAAACAAAGAGCCAACTTCCCTCAAAAATATGACATTTGAATCTAAATTGATTTTTTTTGTCTTTAGATTACAGAATAATAATAATAACAGCAAACTAGACTGCAAGCAGTTCTAGTTTTACTTGGTCCTCTGAATTAGTTATTTAAAAGTAACGACTGTCAACTGGGTGTTTTTGGATGTCTATACTATGTATGGTGTGTTCACACAACCACTTTTACAGAAATATAAGTTTTTGGAATTTGTGGTGCCCCATATGGGTAAGGCTCAAAATGCTTTGGCAAGTATCTATATGAATAGTACAAAAACAATAGGGTTTCTGCACTTCATGCCTGGACCCCTAATTACGTGAAAAAATTACATAAAACACGAAAGTCATTAAGAAAAAAACACAATATGAAAAAACATAAATAGGATTTAAAACAGTAAAATAAAATAGAAAAACAATATGTGTACAATATAACTTATGTATAGGCTACTCAGTCCAGACAATAAATAAAAAGAAATATCGATATACATTGTAATTTCTGGTACTTTGAATCAAAAACATCATACAAACAAAATAAACAAACAGGGAGTGATGTCATGTTGTGATGCCATGAGTGTGATGGGATATTAAACTATTGTCTTTTACGTGTTTATTTCCTTTCTTTTAAACAATATTTAAGTTTTTTCACTAAATTATTCTAGTTATCTTTCCATCCCTGCATCTTCTCAGCAGCATTTTTTTTTTTACACATTCCTTTGATTACTACATAATTTAACCCTAACCTCCATGATAACAGCACTTTTTCCAAAAATTATATATCACTTATATTCATATATATTATATTCACTTATTTGAATATTCATGCAAACATAACTACTTGTTAAACTACTAGCTAAACTCATAAAACAACATGGTCAAACCTACAGTCAGTGTAATAACAACTTGGACAGATCTCCCCCATGTATGACCTGTAATCATATGGCCAAACTTATGTCACATGATTGATAAACTTAATATAGCACTTGATGAAGGTGAGGAAGCAGAAAACACTGAATTTTATAATTCAATTTAAGGATCACATGATGAATTACAGCTATAAAAACATAAATATCAAAAGAACATTACTGATCTATCAGATTAAGTTGTCTACTGTTGGTCTCTTTATAAGAACATCTGTCGATCAACATTTAGCAGCAGTTTCATCTCTTTGCTTTGACCTTTGATGGTGGGTGGTGCTACTTGATGTGGTTTTAAATTATAGCCAGCAGTAATGATTTTTCATGGAGCCGCCTCCCTTTACTGGAAACCACAGAGAGCTGGTTGGACCAGATTCCTAAATGTTCATGTTTTCCAGTCAGCTGCTGCTCGTCCACATTCCTCTGCTTCAGTAGAGTGTTTGACTGGTTGTGTTCACACCCTGCGGCAAGTTTAACACTGCTGAAAGTTCAAACACCTTCGCAACACTGCAGCAAGGTCACAACAATCGGCCTTGCCAATGTGATCGGTGTCAGATGGTGAACCTGAAAGGCTGGAGTGAGAGGTACCATTGGGTAAGGTGGTTGTTGTGGTCCTTCATGGAGTTGATCCAGGTGAGAGCTTGGTGGTCAGTTTCTACATCAAACTTGAGACCAAGCAAGTAGTGCTGCAGGATTTCCAGTGCCCACTTAATGGCCAGACCCTCTTTTTCCACAGTGGAATACCTGGTGTAATGTGGCTGCAGCTTGTGGCTCAGGTGCAGGATGGATATTCTTCTTCTGTGAATGGGGCTGCAACAGTTGCAAATGGGGGCACAAACATTCTGTGCCAGCCAACAAATTCCAGGAGGGACCGTACCTCCTTCTTAGTGCAAGGTTGAGGGCAGTTCTGGATAGCTTCCAACTTATTCACTTGCAGACGCTCCTTGTTCCAGTTGGTAACCCAGGTACGGTGTCTCCTGCCATGCCCACTCACTATTGGAGGGGTTGAGTGTCAACCCAGCCTTCTGGATCCTTCCCAGAACCAGTGATATGTGTTGGACATGCTCCGCCCATGTGTTACTAAAGACCACCACGTCAACAAGGTGAGCTGAGCTGCAGTTGTCACAACCCTCATTCTAAGGTGGCTGGTGCTCCATGCAGTCCAAATGGCATCATGGTAAACTAGAATAGTCCAGCTGGTGTTCGGAGCGGCGTGTATGGCCAGCATGACTCCTCCAGCAGCACCTGCCAGTATCCCTTACATAGGTCAAGGGGTATACTTGGCAGCTCCAATGTTCTCCAGCAAGTCCTCAATTCTTGGCATGTGGTAGGCATCAAACTCCAAGATGGAACTGAGCTTCCTGAAATCCATGCATATCTGGAGACAACCATCCTTCTTGAAGACCATGATCTGAACTGCACCACCCAGAGTTGGAAGGCTCAATTACTCCAAGCTTCAACATCTCCTTGACCTCCTGCTGCAGCTTTCCCCCCTGCTCATGTGGAACACGGTAGGGACTTTGGCGGATTGGTCCTCAATCCTTAAGGCACTTCTTGGGGTACAGATAAACACCTGGGGTACTTCTTGGTAGGCAAATAGTAGAAATGGCAGCAAGTGGTCCTTTGCCAATGTCATAAACTTCTGCAGCATCTTCATCAGCATCTGGTTGAACCTTTCAACAAGACTGTCAGTCATGTGGGGGTGGTATGGTGTGGCTATGATTGGTGTGATGCCCAGTTGTTTATGGAAGAGCTGTATCAACCTGGAGGTGAAGTTGGTAGCCAGGATCTCGTCTGGTATCCCCACTCAGGAGAGCAGTTATACCAAAATATGCACAACAGTGGGAGCAGTGATGGTGTGCAGGGGAAATGGGTGGCATAGTCACACATGACCAAGATGTACTAGAACATTTAATTGGTATTAAAGGAACCGCACTAAACTGTTTCAAGTCCTATTTATCAGATCAGTCTCAGTTTGTACATGGTAATGATGAAATCCCTCAAGGTTCTGTGCTCAGACCAATACTATTCAAATGCTTAAATGTAAATGCTTCCTTTAGGCAATATTATTAGGAAACACGCCACAAACTTTCATTGTTATGCAGATGATACCCAATTAAATCTATCAATCAAGCCAGTTGAAACCAATCAGTGAGCTAAACTGGATGACCTGCCACTGATGTTAAACTCCGACAAAACTTAAGTTATTGTACTTTTTATCTAAAGATATAGTTATTCTAGATTTCATTGCCCTGGCCTCATGTACCACCGTGAGGAAAGAGTTATCAGAATCAGAAATACTTTATTGATCCCCGGGGGGAAATTGTACAGTATCTTTGATCAGGACATGTCCTTAAACTCTCACATTAAACGAACTTCAAGGACTGCCTTTTTTCACCTCCATAACATTGCAAACATCAGGAAGATCAGAATCAGAATCAGAAATACTTTATTGATCCCCGGGCGGAAATTACACAATTGTTACATTACTAGAGGGTTTTGATAAGGCTTATAGTTAGGGCTGGCTCAGGCCTGCCTGGACCAGCCCCTAGTTATGCTGCTATAGGCCTAGACTGCTGGGGGACTTCCCATGATGCACTGAGCTTTCCTCCTCTCCCTCTCCATCTTTACACATTCATGTCCCTCCAATGCATGTTACTAACTTTATATCTTCCCCGGAGTTTCTTTGTGCTTTGTCATCTCGCAGGTTTCTGTGGATCGTAGTAAGGGTACACCTGGCTGCAGTACACAGGCTTCCATGGATTGTTGTTGCGGACCGTCTGCCGCCAAAGGCCTGCTTGACTCTCACTGCTACAATTACTATTATTAGTCATATTTCTATTATTATTATTATAGTTGTTATTGTTATTACTGTTGTTGCTCTGTCTGTCTGTCTGTGTCTCTCTCTCCCTCCTGGTCTCTCTTTCTCTCTCAACCCAACCGGTCAAGTCAGATGACCCCGACCAAGAGTTGGTCTAGACCTGCTCTGTATGTAAAGTGTCATGGGATAGCGTTTGTTGTGATTTGGTGCTATATAAATAAAATTGAATTGAATTGAAATTATGGTTGTTCATCAATGGTAACAGGTAAGTCAGCTTTGGGATAAGGATGCTTATCCCCATGAACACAGAAATTGTCTGCTTGTCTGCTGTAATCCATACTGCCAACTGGCACCAGTCTGTGGTTAACCAGAGATATGAAGCTACCAGTGTCAAACAGAGCAGTAACCTGCTGTCCATTGACAATCACAGTTTTCACTTCCTTATCCCCGGTGAACCACACCTAAGGCCAGGGTGCATAGCAAGCGCCTGTGACCTTAGCTTTGCGTATGGGACACATATAAGCTGTGTGGCCTGGCTGTGGGAGATAAAAACAAACAAGGTCTTTACCAGTTGGTGCTGGATGCTTGTTGGTTTGTGGCAGTGCTGGTGTTACCTGGAAGATCCTAGCTGTTCTCTTTCCTTGCAGGCCTTGGCTGGGTGGCTGAAGTGTTGGTCGATGTGCTGCACTGATGGAGTGTGTAGCTGGTCCTTCGCTCCAAGCGAGTCCCTCAGCTGGCTCATGCTCCTTCACCCAGGTCCTCAACTCCACTTACACAAATTTAGCAACACTGCAGCAATTTCACAACACTGCAGCACATTAAACAACAGTTTAGCACATTCAAAACACTGCTGCAAGTTTAGTTTCACCTGTATTTTCAACTGTTGTTTCATCTCTGTTTTCCCTTCTTTTCACTTGTTTGTTTCACTTGTTTTACCTGTTGTTTCCCTTTAGTTTCACCTATTGTTTCCCCTTTTCCCTTGTTGTTGTACCTGTTGGTTCACCTCTTGTTTCACCTGTTGTTTCATCTGTTTTTTTCCTGTGTTTCACACGTTTTACCTGTTGATTCACCTTTGTTTCACCTGTTGTTTCGCATGTAATTTCACCTGTTTCAACTTTTGCTTCACCTTTGTTTTACCTGTTGTTTCACCTTTGTTTCACCTTTGTTTCACCTGTTGTTTCACCTATGTTTCAACTGTTGCTTCACCTTTTTTTTTACCTGTTGCAGCCAAAAGCATCATCTTAACCAACATTACCACACCTGTGCTGCACCTGTAACTGCAATTGTTGACAGTCATGTAAAGGACTATCCAAGACTGTCAGGGCTGTGGATGTTGACATTTTAAGCTGGCCGGAGCAGATCAACTGAAGCTGATTACAGGTGTGTTGGAGGTGGAAGAGTCAGGTTACTTGGTGCTACAGGTCGCTGGTGTGGAAGACTGACTCCTGAGATGGAGCAGATGAAGTTTCTCTGAGACGATGAATGAAAACTGACCTGCAGGTCCACAGAGGTTAACTCACACACACACACACACACACACACACACACACGTATACACATACACACACACACACACACACATACACCCACACACCAATGAAAAAGAAACAGAGACAAGGGTTATTTCCTGCCAGATAAAGGTTGTTTGTTTCAAAGACTTCTGATTGGTTTATGGGGGTGGTGACCATGGCCAACAGTACAGGGTGAATCAATGGAGCCTGACACAACAGTGTGTGTGTGTGTGTGTGTGTGTGTGTGTGTGTGCGTGCGCACGCGTGCGTATTTGATGTGGTGTGTGTGTGCACACGTGTTTGATGTAAAATAAAACTTTCTTCAGGTGAGTTTCACACGGAAGCAGCTGATAGGCTGATATCTGTGAGAAGGGATTTACCTTAACCTGAGACACACACACTTGAGGAGAGGTGGAAGAAGTACAGGTGTTTTTTAGGTTAGGATTAGGTGTCCCCTTACTTTTCTAAATCCTATATTTGAAATTATATCATTCCGACCCGCCTCTAAATCAATTCATCTGTTTTATCTCGTGTTGTTTAGTCCTGTTGTTACAGAATTAATAAATACATTTCTTCTTAATGAATGATTATGTAGTAAAAGACAGCTGTAATAATTTAGAATATGTCTTCATAGGAGAAGATATAACAAATACTGAACATTAATAAACACTTAAATATGTTCTTATATCTGCCTACAGTCACATTATAGTCTGTTATAAACCATTTATTCCATGTTTATATACTGATTATAGAGAATCAATGGGGGGGTTAGAGTTAAGTGTTACCCCAAATATTCATATTAAAAAAAGGTTTACACCAGAGTTATCTGATGTCAGTATAAATGCAAATCTACACTGTGACACTGTAATTATTGTAGAACGTCTACAGTTTAGATCTGAAATGTGTTTGAATTTTCGTGTTAGTTAAATATGTCATGAATGTTTGTTTGTATTTATTTTCTGTCTGTGGAGGTTTTCCACTGTGTTTCTGCAGTCTCACTGGGTTTGTGTTGCCCACCTGTCCCACAGCTCTTGGTTACAGTCAGACAGCAGGATCAAAGGTCCAGCTGAGCTGCACTCATTCAGAACCAAGCTGGACCAGACTATACCTTAAAGTGCCCTTAATTCCACTTCTGGATCTGATCCCAGAGTCCAGGTCTGCTCCAGCTCGTTTCTGGTTTCAGGACGTCCTGCTGCAGATGGAGGCAGACTCATGTTCTGCCCTGATTCCCACAGACAGCAGGAAACTCATTTCAAAATAAAGTGGTTTTCTAGCATGTAACACTGAAAGGACGCCTCCATTTTCATTTTACAATCGCATGTACACAATCTAATACAGGAAAAAACAACTACAAGTACAACTAGAACTCTGTCTGAATGGTTTCAGTGAACCTGATATACAGACAGTAATATTAGCCACAGTACAGTAACCAGGAGGTACCAATCCAATATAATTAAATGTAATAAATTTGCAGATTTTCTGGAGCATTGACACACATTAAATCATGATGTATACTGACACGCAGTAACTCACAATGACACGCAACATCCGCCGCCAGTGTTTGTTGACCTGAACACATCATGAATATGACAACAGTAACCTTTAGCACATGTTGCTTAATCTTAATATTATTATGTAAATTTATTTTAATTAATGTTTTTATTTTTAAATAAGTAGAATATCATTTAAATTGTCGTAATCACTAACCACTGACTTAGAGATTCTTTGTTTTGTAATATGTTTTAAGATACGTATCATTATTACTGATGTTGCTTTAAAGAAAGTTGTACATAGCGAACACACTGAAGACAATACATGAGTTTTCTATTGTCTTCCTGCAGAGAGGAAAATAAAGCAGTTTCAGATGAGAGACAGGAGGAAGGAGGAGGTGGAGGAGGGAGGAAGGGGGGTGAAAGAGGGAGGAGGCAGGAGGTTATGGATGTAGTTCAGAGGAATGTTGGCAACTTTTTCTCTGCAGTTCTGTATCACTTTAATTAAGATTCCTTTCTATATGTCCTCTATGCCTGAACACACACAGTAACACACACACTGTAACACAAACAGTAACACACACTGTGACACACACAGTAACACACACACTGTAACACACAGTAACACACACACTGTAACACACACACAGTAACACACATACTGTAACACACACAGCAACACCCTGTAACACTAACTGGAAACACAGTGCAACACACACAATGTAACAAACACACAGAAACACACACACTGTAACACACACAGGAACACCCCGTAACACTAACTGTAACACACACAGTAACACGCACACTGTAACACACAATATAACACACACGACTTGCACCGACCGTGCATGCAACCTGTTACAGTCGCTCCTGTTTGTTTTCTTCTTTTTATTACTTTCTCTCCTTTATTTAAGTAAGTATAAGTACTGACTTTTGAAGTTGTGTCCTCTTCAAACATGCTGGTGGAGAGAGTTCTGGTACTTTTTTTCACTCTGGAATTACTTTCATTCAAACATCAAAGATCAGCTGATCGCTCTGAAGCCGGCCGGCTTGGAGACCAGATCATCGGAGATCCCCGCTGAAATCAGGATGCAGAGGGGGAACGAAGCGATGAGGGAAGAGAGTTGGGTCGAGACAGCAGCGGCTTATGGAGAAAAGGAGACTTAAGCCGTTTCTCCCCTCTCTCATCATGGGCAACGTGAGATCGCTGGTAAACAAGATGGACGAGCTGACGGCGCTGGCCAGGAGTCAGAGGGAGTACAGGGAGTGTAGTTTAATGTGCTTTACGGAGACATGGCTGCACCAGGACATTCCCGATGACAACGTCTCCATCGACGGCTTTCAGACCGTCCGGGCCGACAGGGATTGCACCGGGAGCGGTAAGTGCAAAGGAGGGGGGCTTGCCGTTCTCGTTAACAACTGGTGGTGCAATCCTTCCCACATCACCATCAAGGATCGTGTCTGTTGCCCGGACATTTAACTGTTGGCTGTTGGACTCAGGCCGTATTATTTGCCCAGGGAATTCTCACATGCCATTGTTGTGACTGTTTACACCCCCCCCTCTGCCAACCCGAAGTCGGCGTGTGACGTCATTCACTCCGCCATAGCCCGTTTACAGACCCAACACTCGAATGCACTCATTGCTATTTCGGGTGACTTCCACCACGTCACCATGGCTAAGACACTTCCCACCTTCACACAGTATGTGAGCTGTCCCACTAGAGAGGAGAGGACCCTGGACTTGCTGTATGCTAACGTAAAGGATGCATACAGCTCCTCTCCCCTCCCCCCTCTGGGTAGGTCAGACCACAACCTAGTGCACCTCAACCCCTGTTATGTGCCTCTAGTCAAGAGCCAGCCTGCAACCACGAGGACAGTGAGGAGATGGTCAGAGGAGGCTTATGAGACACTTCAGGGATGTTTTGAGGTGACAGACTGGCAGGCGCTCTGTGAGCCGCATGGAGAGGACATTGATGGGCTCACAGAGTGCATCACAGACTACATCAACTTCTGTGTGGACTCCACTGTCCCATCAAGGACTGTCCATTGTTATTCTAACAACAAGCCATGGGTGACAAAGGACATCAAGGCCATACTGAACAAAAAGAAGAGGGCTTTCAGAGCTGGCAACAGAGATGACGTGAGAACGATCCAGGGGGAACTGAAGGTAAAGATCAGGGAGGCCAAGGAGAAGTACAGGAGGAAGCTGGAGTGGAAACTCCAGCAGAACAACACCAGAGAGGTCTGGAGTGGAATGAGGACCATCACGGGTTACAGGCCTCACAGCCCCCCACCCCCCTGTGAAAGCTTTCCTCACATCTCGTTCCCCAGTCTCCAGGCTGACGGCACTCTTCAACCTGACGACACCACCCCTCCCCCACTGGTCACCTCTACAGTGTGCTTCACTGCTGACCATGTTAGGAGACAGCTGATGAGACTCCACTCAAGCAAGGCTGCAGGCCCTGATGGTGTCAGCCCCAGGGTGCTTAAAGCCTGTGCCCCCCAGCTATATGGAGTACTTCACCATGTCTTCAACATGAGCCTGAGTCTTCAGAGGGTCCCCGTGCTGTGGAAGATGTCCTGCCTCGTTCCTGTGCCGAAGACGCTGCGTCCCAGTGGCTCCAAGGACTACAGACCCGTGGCACTGACCTCCCACATCATGAAGACCCTGGAGAGACTCATCCTGGAGCAGCTCCAGCCCTTGGTCAAGCCACACTTGGACCCCCTTCAGTTCGCCTACCAGCCCCAACTTGGAGTGGAGGATGCCATCATCTACCTGCTCAACCGTGTCTACGCCCACCTGGATAAGCCGGCGAGCACTGTGAGAGTCATGTTTTTTGACTTTTCCAGTGCGTTCAACACCATCCGTCCGGCTCTACTGGGTGAGAAGCTGGCGGAGATGCAGGTGGATGCCCCCCCGTGTCCTGGATTGTCAACTACCTGACTGGCAGACCACAGTATGTGCGCTTACAACACTGTGTGTCAGACAGAGTGGTCAGCAACAACGGGGCCCCGCAGGGGACTGTCCTCTCTCCCTTCCTCTTCTCCATCTACACCACGGACTTCAGCTACTGCACAGAGACCTGCCATCTTCAGAAGTTTTCTGACGACTCAGCAATAGTTGGATGTATCAGCAAGGGTGATGAGGAGGAGTACAGGGCTGCTGTGGACAACTTTGTCGCATGGCGCGAGCAGAACCACCTGGAGCTCAACGTGACAAAGATAAAGGAACTGACTGTTGATCTGAGGAGGACCAAGGCGCCGATGACCCCTGTTTCCATCCAGGGGGTCAGTGTGGACATTGTAGAGGATTACAAGTACCTGGGAATTCGCATTGACAATAAACTGGACTGGGTAAAGAACACTAATGCCCTCTACAAGAAGGGCCAGAGCTGTCTCTATTTTCTGAGGCGGCTGAGGTTCTTCAACATCTGCCAGACTATGCTGAGGATGTTTTATGAGTCTGTGGTGGCCAGTGCTATCCTCTATGCTGTTGCAGCAGGCTGAGGGTGGCTGACTCCAACAGACTCCACAAACTGATCTGCATGGTCAGTGACGTTGTGGGGGTGGAGCTGGACTCTCTGACGGTGGTGTCAGAGAGGAGGATGCTGTCTAAGCTGTGGGCCATCTTGGACAATGTTTCACATCCTCTCCATGACGTACTGGTCGGACACAAGAGCACCTTCAGTGGGAGACTCATTCCTCCCAAATGTACAACAGAGCGACACAGGAAATCATTCCTGCCTGTGGCCATCAAACTGTTCAACTCCTCCCTCTGAGTGTCAGACACTCAGGAAGAGACTGGAAATCTGGATCTACTTCAGAATCAGAATCAGAATCAGAAACTGTTTATTGCCAAGTAACATACATTACAAGGAATTTGCTGTGGTCTGAAGGTGCTATTGTTTTGATAACAAATAAGTAGAATATAACAACTAAAATAAGAATAAGAATAAAAATAAAAATAAGATAAGATAAATAACAACAGTGCAGTGACCAGAATAAAGTAAAGTGTCCAGATAAAGTGTCCAGTAGGGGGTGAGTGCGTTAATGTAACGCAGTGGGGACAGGGGTGATGTACGTTAATATAACGTATAGCTTGTGTTTGTGTTCTGGGGGGGGGGGTCAGTGAGAGTTTGTCAGGTTGACTGCAGAGGGGAAGAAACTGTTTTTGTGGCGGGAGGTTTTGGTCCTGATGGACCGCAGCCTCCTGCCAGAGGGGAGGGGGTTGAACAGATGGTGTCCGGGGTGGGAGGGGTCGGCAGCGATCTTCCCTGCTCTCCTCAGGGTCCTGGAGGAGTACAGGTCCTGAAGAGATGGGAGGTTGCAGCCGATCACCCTCTCTGCAGAGCGGATGATACGCTGCAGTCTGCGTCTGTCCTTGGTGGAGGCAGCAGCGTACCAGACGGTGATGGAGGAGGTGAGGATGGACTCTATGATGGCAGTGTAGAAGTGAACCAGCATTTTTTGTGGCAGGTTAAACTTCCTCAGCTGCCTCAGGAAGTACATCCTCTGTTGGGCTTTCTTGATGAGGGAGCTGATGTTCAGCTCCCACCGGAGGTCCTGGCTGATGATGGAGCCCAGGAAATGGAAGGACTCCACAGTGTCCACTGGAGAGTCACACAGGGTGATGGGGGCGGGTGGGGCTGCGCTCTTTCTAAAGTCAACAACCATCTCCACTGTCTTTGAAGCGTTAAGCTCCAGGTTGTTGCTGTTGCACCAGGTCACCAGGTGGTCAATCTCCCACCTGTAGGCAGACTCATCCTCTCCAGGGATGAGTCCGATGAGGGTGGTGTCGTCCGCGAACTTCAGGAGCTTGACAGACTGGTGACTGGAGGTGCAGCTGTTGGTGTAGAGGGAGAAGAGTAGAGGAGAAAGAACGCAGCCTTGAGGGGAGCCGGTGCTGATCGTCCGCGAGTCTGAGACGTGTTTCCCCAGCTTCACGTGCTGCTTCCTGTCAGACAGGAAATCTGTGATCCACCTGCAGGTGGGGTTAGGCACGTTCAGCTGGGAGAGCTTGTCCTGAAGAAGAGCCGGGACGATCGTGTTGAAGGCAGAGCTGAAGTCCACGAACAGGATCCTGGTATAGGATCCTGCGGAGTCCAGGTGCTGGAGGATGAAGTGTAGAGCCAGGTTGACGGCGTCGTCTACAGACCTGTTGGCTCTGTAGGCGAACTGCAGGGGGTCCAGCAGAGAGTCTGTGATGGATTTGAGGTGGGACAGGACCAGGCGTTCAAATGATTTCATGACCACAGAGGTCAGGGCGACGGGTCTGTAGTCATTTAATCCTGTGGGCCCTGGTTTTTTGGGGACGGTTCATATACTACCTCACTATTTATTCTTAAATGTTTAAGTGCAATACATATATAGTCATACACTTCAGTGCAATACATACATATATATATATATACACATACATATACATTGTTATTGTACATATTTTTTACTTCATTGCTCACTTAAATACTGTAAATGTGTATATTTTTTATTTTCTATTTATTATTTTTATATTTTGTACATACTTTTAGCTCTAAATTATGCTACTTTTTACTCTTGAATGGGAGCACCGGTAGTGTACAATTTCCCACCGGGGATCAATAAAGTATTTCTGATTCTGACAATGAAACACACACAGTAACACACACAGCAACACCCTGTAACACTAACTGTAACACACACTGTAACACACACAGTAACACAGACTGTAACACACACTGTAACACACAGTAACACACACAGTAACACACACACAATGTAACACACACAGCAACACCCTGTAACACTAACTGTAACACACACTGCAACACACACACACTGCAACACACACAATGTAACACACACACTGTAACACACACACACACACACACACACACACACACACACACAGGAACACCCTGTAACACTAACTGTAACACACACTGTAACACACAATATAACACACACAATGAAACACACACAGTAACACACACAGCAACACCCTGTAACACACACAGTAACACACACAGCAACACCCTGTAACACTAACTGTAACACACACTGCAACACCCACAATGTAACACACACACACACACACACACACACACACACACACACACACACACACTGTAACACACACAGGAACACCCTGTAACACTAACTGTAACACACACTGTAACACACAGTATAACACACACAATGAAACACACACAGTAACACACACAGCAACACCCTGAAACACTAACTGTAACACACACTGTAACACACACAATGTAACACACACAGCAACACACACAGTAACACAGACTGTAACACAGACTGTAACACACACACAGTAACACACACACTGTAACAAACAGACTGTAACACACACACAGTAATACACACTGTAACACACATACTGTAACACACACACACACACACACACACACACACACAGTAACACACACACACACACACACACACACACACACACAGGAACATCCTGTAACACTAACTGTAACACACACTGTAACACACAATATAACACACACAATGAAACACACACAGTAACACACACAGCAACACCCTGTAACACTAACTGTAACACACACTGTAACACACACAATGTAACACACACAGCAACACACACAGTAACACAGACTGTAACACACACTGTAACACACACACTGTAACAAACACAGCAACACCCTGTAACGCTAACTGTAACACACACACTGTAACACACATACGGTAACACACACACACACACACTGTAACACACACACACACACACACACACACACACTGTAAAACACACACACACACACACACACACACATTGTAACACACACAGTAACACACACACTGTAACACACACAATAACACACACACTGTAACACACACAGTAACACACACACACACACAGTAACACATTCGGTTTGTGGTTATGGCTAACATTGTGGAAGGTTTCATTCTCCCTCTGACCAGTTGCTAGTGCAGTGTACCAAGGACCAGTTGATGAAGATTGCTCAGCATTACTCTGTTAAGTTGAGCCCAAGCGTACAGAAGAGAACTCGAAGAGTATCACAAAGGCTAACTTGTAAGACTGTAGTGTGCTGATGGACAGGGGGGATAGTGGAGTGGTGTAAATACTTCTATGGCTGTCTAAGCATTCGAGCAGCAGAAGGAATTGTTGCTCTTGAAGTTTGAACATGAAAACAGTTCAGTACTTCACATAAAACATAACAAGGCCTCAGCATGCCATCCACAGAGCCAAGGTGCACTTGAGCACTTTCATCAGCATTTGAAATTGTTGCTGCGTGCTTACTTCACAGAGTTGAAGGCAAATTGGGAGGAGGGTTTACTGTGGCTCTAGTTGGCGGATAGAGAAGTTGCCCAAGAAAGTACAGGATTTAGTCCCAATGAACTTGTTTTTGCACACACTGTCTGTGGTCCTTTGTCTGTGGTGCATGATCAGTGGATGTTGACTGACCCCCCCACAGAACTTGATTACTTATGTTAATGGTTGGTGAAATGACAAAAATTACAAGTCTCTCAGAAAAATGAAAAGATTGTTCAACTGCAGAGTAGAGCGACAGGAATTTAGTGCTGACGAGTTCTGCTGCTGCTTGCTGACTCTCCTTTTCAGGCAAAATTCTTTCATCCATTTGGATGACAATAAATGTAAACAGCTGACTGAGATTATTCAAAGTTACCCATGTCTGTTCTCAGATACTCCAACTTGCACTAATTTAATAGAACATGATGTGGATGTGGGGAATGCTAAGCCCATCACTCATTGGTTCTATAGAATTTCTCCAGAAAAACAGAAAAGTCTAGACCTTCAAGTGTCATACATGTTAGGATATGGTATTGCTGAATCCTCTTCATCTAGTTGGGCTTCTCCCTGTCTCTTGGTTTCATTCCACACATAGGCCATGCACTGATTTTCAAAATGTTAATGCAGTGACAAAACCTTTCCTCTCCCAAGGATGGAAGATTGTGTTGATCAGGTGGGGGTGGCCAAATATGTCAGCAAATTTGATCTTAGGAGTTACTGGCAGGTTTATACTGACTATAACCCGTTAACCTTTTTGCGTTCACTTCTAAATCCTAATCAAAGGTTGATGCGATGGGCCTTGTTCTTGCAACCTTATCATTTAGACATTCGTCACATTAAGGGCGAAGAAAATGTAGATGCATTGTCACTTGCGCCTTGGTCATAAGAAGTAGACTTGCCTATCATTCCTTTATATTTCTAATATCCCAGTTTTGGTGTACTCTTAAAAGTGCTTCCTCTGGATCCAAGGTTGCTGGGTTGTTTGAAAATAGTTCATGAATTGAATTTTCTTGTATCTAATGTATATTTTGTTTCAGGGTCTGAGGTGGGACCTCACCTGAACGGGGGTGTGACAGCCCCTAGGCCCCAAGACGTATTTCCTGATTATTTGGTTTCTGGGATCCAGGGAGTGGCTTATCAGGAGTCATGGCTGACACCTGGGTTGGTGTGACCTGTTACTGATGAGTTCATACGGCTTGGCTGAAGCACTTATGACATAAAATGAAAAAATGGATGTCTTTGAAATGCTGTTTTATATTATTATCATAATCATTGTTATCATTGTTGTTGTTATTATTATTATTGTTGTTGTTATTATCATTAGTATTAGTATTATTAATTTCCCTCAACAGCATTCTCATTGCTGTCCCATTTGAGCAGACACACAGAACCTCACAACACTGAATTTAATATTAATTTTGTTTTCAGTGTTAGAGGGGCTTTTCAAAGTTCATGAATTGCAATGTACTGAAGGGTTAGACTTCTGTGTTTTTTTTATAATATTTTCTTCATGTTTCTCCCCCCTAACAAAATGAGACATAATGTCATCCATAATGTCAAAATGTTTGTTCATGCAGCAAGTCTTTTTTGTCTGTTTCTGATGGAAAAGTAATAAACACAATGACATGTAATGCTGAAATGATACATCTGTCATAAAGAAAAAACCTGGGATTCCCTGGTCTTTTATGAAATATACAGTATCTATTTGAAAGTAAGCAATGCTACTTTTATAGAACTGGCTTATTTGAATTTATAATGGAAAATGATTGCCTACATTAAACAAAGTTTTAAGAACTGTATCAGATTGCTTTGTATCGAATCGCATCGAACCGTTCTGTATTAAATTGCATCGCCCGTCTTTGAAACGGACGATGCACTGGTCTAACCTGACAATTCAAGACTAGTCTTAGACCAAGACTAGACTTAAAGTTTATGCAACTGGCCCCTGGTGATATCTGAAACAATCAGCTCTCAGATCAGGGAGAGCCAGGCCTTATGGTGGGAACTGTTGGGTCTCTGTAATAATATTATAAAGAGTCGGTCTAGACCAGCTCATGAGTCATGAGATGACTTTTTGTTGTGATTTGGCGCTATATAAATAAAATTGAATTGAATTGGTCTGAAACCTGTAAACAGTGGGGACGCTTATAAACATAAACTGTGTGAGCCAATCAGCATCCATCCTACAGAGGCCAGTTACTGCCTCTCTGTGATTGACTGGACATTAAAGTGCCTCTCTGTGATTGGCTGGACATTAAAGGGCCTATATGTCACGAGTCAAAGTTCAACCAGAGTGAAGGAGGCTGGTCAATTCATGACAGGAAGTGACCCCTTCTCCTGTTTTTCATTAAAATGGGCAAGGAGTTAAAAAAAACACATGGCCTGTCCAAATTAACCCTGCCCCTCCCCCAGTGCATGCTGGTATACACTCCAGGCTGCTCAGAATACATGCTGCAAAGGACGCAGGAAGGATGGAAGTATCTAACATAATTTTAATAGAAGAAGTAGTTGGTTGTAGTTTTTCAGTGTTGGTGGTAGCAGTAGATGCAGTAGTAGTAGCACTTGCAGTAGAGTTTGTAGTATTTTCAGTAGTAGCAGCCCCTCCCCTTCTCTGTGTGTATAAATATGAGTGTTTGAAGGAGGAGCTGCAGCTCTTCATCTGGGTCTCTTTAGTTCAACAGAAAAACCCTCCGACAGCAGCATGCTGCCACTGTGAGTAATACTCTCTATACTACTAATTATATTACTTATACTACTACTACTTCCAGTACTAGTGTAGTTTTATTTAATATCACGTTTGTATTTCAGTGGTACTGCAGTAGTACTGTAATACTTTATTATATAATTAAGATTTTTTGTTGTACTCACTGTTGTTGTAACTTTGTGCTTCGTCCTGATTGGATGCAGATTTGTATTGATTGTTTTAAATGACAGGTTGTCCGTCCAATCAGAGGTGTTTATTATTTTAACATTCATACAGTGAAACCTCATATCTCCAACATGTTGACAGCTGTGTTTGACAACTGGAGATACAAGGTTTTCTGTTGGCTGATCAGAACTAATTAGTATTGACTAAACTTGTATCATCCGCTATTGATTGGTATTATTCACTGCTGACTGCTGCTGATCAAAACTGATGTGTATTGATAAGTATTGATTGGTACTGACTGTACTGATGATGATGATCACTGATTTGGATTCATTGCTACTGATTAGTAATCATTTTATTGTCTGTTACTGATTATTAGTATTTCTTGGTATTGACCACTGTTAACTGGTAGTCAGTATTGATCAGTATTGATTACTGCAGTAATCTGGTCTGCTGTCTTGACAGAAACCTGTTGATAGTGTCGATGGTCGTCTTTCTGGCCACGACTGTTTCTACGGCTCCTGTGGAGGGTAAAAATACATACTTTACATTTTATTTGTTTTATTTGATTTAATTTTTAAGAGTTTTTGATGTGTTTCCAGAGAAGGAGCAGGAGGAGTTGGAGGTGGAGGCAACAGAGGAAGGGGACGGGGAGCTGTCCGAGGAGGAGGAGGGTAGGCATGTGTGTGTGAGAAACATGCTGTTATTTTGAAAAGGCAGCTTCCTTGCAGTTTATGTAAAGTTGTCACGACATATAAAATCAGAATCTGTGTTTCAACTGTTCTGTCTGTCCTCCCAACAACTGCCTCAGAGCTGAAATGATTAGTTGATTAATTGATTAGTCAAGTGACAGAAAATTGCTTGGCAACAATTTAGGTGATTGATCTGCATTTTTTCTTGAAATTAATTTATTAATTGAGAAAATAATTGTCAGATTCATAAAAAAAAACACCAAATGTAACGAAACAACCAACATATGTAGTTTAAAAGGAAGTTCTTCCTCTCCACTGTCTCTAAAGTGCTTGTTCATGGTGGGAACTGTTGGGTCTCTGCAATAACATTATGAAGAGTCGGTCTAGATGTGCTCTATTTGTAAAGTGTCATGAGATGACTTTTGTTGTATAAATAAATAAAATTGAATTGAATTGAATTTAACTCATGGGAGAAACAATGCTGCAGATCTTATTAATGTTTTTAATATCTCTTTATTAATCGATTTCTGATCAATATTTGTATCTATTTGGATTTGTCTTCATTTGATGTGGTTACTGATGATTTCAGCTCAGAAAGGGCAGAATGAAATGAAAGAGAAAGTAAGGAAAAGAAAAACTTTTTTTGTTTGAGATGCCATGAGCAGAAGTTTTTGAAATTTGAATTTGAATAAAGTTGTCATCGAGCATGTTTTGGGGTTTTACAGAATTGTCTGATATCTATGATATCTCAGGTCAAAGAGGCAAAAAAAGAGAACAAAAACAGTCAGAAAAGGATCGTTGATGATAATCAATAATAAATGACAGAACAGACACATGAAGCTGCTCAGAGAGGAGAAAGTAAAGTAAAAGTGATGAAGAAGAAAAACAATAAATAGATTCACTAACCAAAGAAATAAAGATATAGTGGTAAATAAATGCTGTTCAGAGGAAATCTGAACATTTTCTGACATATAAAATATTAAAAGTCTTAAAAATATCTTTAATTAGAGAAATAAATGTTGGATGTTTTTTCCTTTCCAGATGATGATGACTCCAAGAGTCAGGATAAGATTGATGAGGGTGAGGCTAAAACACACTGTGACCTTTAACTTCCAACGTAAACCTGCATAAACACAAACATTTAAATTCAAGGTTTAATCATAAATGTAAACATCTTTTTAAACATATGTGGGGTGATACAGATCTCACACTCTGTGTTCGTAACATCTGCTCTTTGAATTTCAAAATAAATTGTATTTATTACTTTTGAATGATTCTTTGTCAGATTTGAACAACACTGATCCTTCATGAGTCTGTTATTAATAAACTCTGTTAGTCGAGTTTCCTTCAGCTGTTGGAAACAGAAGTTTCATTCATCCTGAACATCTGATACTCTGTCCTCCCCTCCTCCCCCCTCCAGCAGGAGTTGTTGGCGTGCAGCAGACCACCACGGCGGCGGCGGCGGTGGTGGCGGCAGCCGGAGGTTCAGGTGACTCGACCCTGATCAAGTTTTTCCCTCCTGAACAGTTTGTTTGTTCCTGTTTGGTCTCGGGTTTAATCCAGATTAACTAGATGGTATTCAGACCAGGATTAACCTGATTCAGTCTGATCCACATCCTGTAGTTTCTCCATCAGCCTGCCCGGTAACACATGAGGCTGCAGGTTTCAGGTTACTGCAGGTTTAGAGCCACAGCGCCACCTGCTGAAACACTAACAGCTGTAATCATCTGAAGGCTTTAAACCACAGCTAAACTGGATCTGGTTATTCAGGACCAGTTAAACTGCAGATAAACCGGATGTTTGATGAAGTTACCTGAAGATCCACCCAACACAGGTGTATCAGAGGAACATCAGACTGATCTGTGGTTAGAACTTAACAGACGTTTCACTGGGCTACACACTCATCCAACACAACAGAATTCTGTCTTTACAACATGATCACATTCAGTTTGGATTATTCATTTAACTCAGAATTGTAGTTTTCAGTGATGCTGAACCGGCCTTTAATGTTTAACAAATTAATTTACAAACATAAGGTGGTCAGAATATTGGGAACCCCTCTCATTATGATACAGTGCAGTTCAGCACCATCACTACAACCTCAATGATAAAACAAAGGGTTGAACTAACAAGGGTTGAACTAACAAACAGAAAGTGAACATTATCATCTGAATTGGATTGTATTAGACTGTATAGGTGTAACTAATGAAGATAACATCAGACCTACAGACACCATTTTGATTCACAAATAAACAACTTATATGCAACATCCAAAAAATTAATATATAAATATAAATATAATTTAAAATATAATGTTTAATGATTTCATGTTATAAATAAAGACAACAGGTGTCATGAATTCAGATCAGCCAGTTTTATCCAAAATGATGCAATCGTGGAAATGATTTTCCTGGTGGTTGATAGCAAATGTGAATGTGAAGATGAGGATGAATTGTTTAATGCGTTTAAGCGCTAATGAATTAACTCTAAACAAATTCATTCCGAACAAATGTTAAATAGTTAATACAATAATAATATAATATATATATATACATAATGTTATCAATCACATTTCTTTTGATAATAATAATAATGATAATAATGATAATAATAAGTTGTCTCTGTCTGACAGACATCACTCAGGTGTGTTTTCTCTGCAGGTGTTTCATCCAACATTCAGGATCTGAGCGGTGAGTCGACTATTTCAGTTCAACATATCTGACACGAAGTGTTTAAGAACATTAAATATATAAATATAGGGGTGTAGGAAATAGGGCACCCCACATTATGCCCCTGGCCCACATTCATTTTAAGTCGTGGATCACTGTTAATGGTCGTTCTTGACAGATGTGTGCGCAAAGTACTATGTTAGATTAAATTCAAACGTGCACTGCTGGGCTTTTTATAGACCCTGTCCACATGTTGTGTGAAGGACAGGTGGTCGATCTCAGTGCCCAGGTACTTACAGATCTCCACCTGTTCCAGCACCTGCCCCTCCAGCCTTAGTGGTCCAGAGAGAGGGTGGTCTTACTTTGGTCTTACTGATGTTCAGTTCCAGTGGGCTCTCCTGGAGCCAGAGGACCAGGGTGTCCACATACAGCCTGTAGGTGATTTTGTTTGTATATATGGAGAAGAGGATGGATAACAAGACACGGCCCTGTGGGACCCCAGTATTTAAAACAATATTGCTGGATTTAAAACCGCTCTGACATGTTGGTGTCTCTCCTTTAAAAAGTCCTCCATCCAGCCGTTTTCTTCCGTTTATCCGGCGGTAGTAAAAGCCCCTGGATGAGGTGCAGAAGTGTGTTTGTATTTGCTGTAAAAGCAGCTGTTAAAAGCAGATGAAAGGACCATGAATAGAATCCTGACATATGAGTTTGGAAAGTCAAGGTGCCTGGCCACTGTATCCACAAGAGTTAGGCTGGCATCCTCAACTCCCCATCTCACCCTGTAGGCAAACTGGAGTCGGTCCAGACTCTCACCCACCATGGTGGTAAGCTCCTCAGTGACCAGGCTCCCCATGCATTTGCAGGGGATGGAGGTGAGTGCCACAGGCCTGAAATCTTTCATGGCTTTGGCATGCGGCTTCGTGGGAACAGGGATGATGGTTGCTTCCATGCCTTGGGGACGAAGCTGGCGTTTAGGAACAGCTGGAAAAACTGGAAGGTTTTTGAATGGATCTTATGTGTTTTCAGTTTGTCTGTATTTTGGCAGCAGTAATATTGCATCATGCATTCAGCTGCGAGAGCATTATCAGGGCTAGGGACATAGGCAAGAATCAAAAGGTAAATAGTGAGGACGGAACGACAGAACGGAATGTCATAACTTCATAATGCCCTGAGCAGTTGGTCTCACAAACTGCAAAGCTGATTGCCCATTCATCATTTACAGCCATGCCCGTCCCCAATTGATTTTCCTGTTTTTCTAGTGTCTCAGTCAAAACGTATGAATGTAAATGCATTTGGACTCCCTGTAATATCCTCAGACAAAAGAAAACATGCTTGTGTTTCGCTAATCAGAGACAAATTTGATCAGCGCGGACAGTTCATCCATTTTATTTCATTGTGAGCGCACATTAGACAGAGTAAAAACAGGTAATGTTAAGTTACACTTTATTGTCAATGTACACAAGGCAATAGAAATCTGCCTTTTTTGCACATCCCTCCTAGTTACACACATATAGTTTCCTAAACAGATCTCCCAGCTCTGGGATTAGATCCAGGAGGATCCAGGATTAGCTCCAAAAGGTCAGTCCGGTCATAGGTGAGAGGTGGGTTGGTGATGTTCAAAATGTTGATGGACCCCACGGCGGCTGTGATCCCTTTGCAAGATGTTCTCTATGTATCTATTGTAAATATATTTAGTTTATTTATAACCACATGAAGGTTTTTGTTGATTTTCAGCCTCCAGCAGTCAGTCAGCAGGGGGAGGAACGAATGATGGATCAGCAGGAAGCTCTGCAGGTAAACAAGAAGAAGCTGTTTGTATGGATGTGTTACAGAAAGTTTCTGTCTGAATATTTACTTGATGTTTGTCTCTGTATGAGGTCATGGAGTCGATTCTTCATCTGTGGACTCATCAGGTAACCTTTACTTTGTGCATCAGGTGATATGACTGAACATGAAACTCCTGAATAATAATGTCAGTGTTCACTCTGTAATGAGCTGCGTGATGATTGACTGATGAAGCAGCATGTGAAGCATCACACGCTGAAAGAAAACATCACAATGTATCAGAGGTGAAATAATGCTGCGTTCCAGACTCGGAACTCAGAGTTCCTCCATCAAGCCCGACTTCATGAAGAAGCAGTTGTCTGACATCACACAACAATGGCAGCACCAATGAAAGCACACATTGTAAATAGTAAACCATCAACTAAAAGGCAATGTAAAGCATATTTGTCTGTATTTAATTAAAATAAGACATACTATCATATAGTAAAACCTGTTCTGCATGTAAATTGATGTCAAATTATGTCGCCAATGTTATTAGGCAGCTGGTTACAGTAAACAATGTTTGAAAATCATCCTCTCTGCACAAATGCACAAAAAATGCAAAAATATATACAAAATATACATATATAAATATGTAAATATACATTCACAGACTTTTGAAACATCAGTTTGTCACAGTCGGCCATGTTTTTTGTTTATATTTGGCGTTGTGCACCAGGAACGCTTGGAGGTCGGAAGTTGGAAATTTCAACTGGGAAATTCCGACCTCCGACTTTGACTAGAACACAGCATAATAAATACTTGAATGACATCATTCGTCTTCCTGTTGGAAGTGTCTGCAGGAAATAAAACTCATGAAGATATGAGTGAATTATTCTTCTGCATGCGTTTGTTTTTCAGCCGCTGGAGGTCCGAGCATCTCAGCAGATTCACAACCGACAGGTAAACATCAATCAATATGTTCCAACCAATCAATAACTGCATGTATGTCGACAGAACAACAGTAAGTTGTCTTCCTTTGGTTCTCTTCTCAGGTTCTTCAGGTTCTTCAGCAGCAGCTATAGAACTCTCTGGTGTCTCTGCTGCACAACCTGCAGGTAAACATTTTATTTTAATATAAAAAAGAAAAATTTGCTTACTGAATCAATCAATCAGTTAATCAACAAATGAATAAGTACATGAACTAATGAATCAATGAATAATTAAACATGTTAGTGTCTGCAGGTTCTGACGGAGTCGACTCAGAGTCCAATGGTAGATATCTATAAAATCACTGTCAATACATGTTGATCAATAATTTATTTACACTGCATACACACACACATGCTAAAGAAAAGACAGAAGACGTGAAGAAACAAAAGTTCCAGAGATTAAAGAAAATGTTTTGAAGTTAAAGAGCTATAGTAGAACTCCATAAGAAAATATGTAAATTTAAGATATGAAAATCAACAGAGGTGATTATTGATTATTGTGTGTGTGTTTCAGGTAACGGACAGAAGCTGCTGAATGGAGGAGGGGGGGCGGTGGCTGACAGTCAGACAGGTGAGCTGTAGGTGGCGGGGCTACAGGAGGAGCCTGACAGGTGACAAAGGCAGACAACAGAATGAGAATATTTCTCAAATTTAAAGAAAAGTCAGTGAAGTTCAGCAGAGTCACATGATTCAACAACCTGTCTGTCTGCTCACCTGTCTGTCAGTTTACATGTCTCTCTTTTAAGCTGTCTCTATCTCTCTGTTTACTTGTCTGTCTGTTTACCCGTCTCTCTCTGTCTTTGTTTACCTGTCTCACTCTCTCTATTTACCTGTTTTTCGCTCTGTTTACCTGTCTGTCTTTTTATCCTTCTCTCTCTGTTTACCTGTCTCACTCTCTCTGTTTACCTGTCTGTCTGTTTACATGTTTCACTCTCTCTGTTTAGCTGTCTGTCTGGTTACATGTTTCACTCTCTCTGTTTACCTGTCTGTCTTTTTATCCTTCTCTCTCTGTTTACCTGTCTCACTCTCTCTGTTTACCTGTCTGTCTGTTTACGTATTTCACTCTCTCTGTTTACCTGTCTGTCTTTTTATCCTTCTTTCTCTGTTTACCTGTCTCACTCTCCCTGTTTACCTGTCTGTCTGTTTACCCGTTTCTCTTTGTTTACTGTCTGTCTGTTTACATGTTTCACTCTCTCTGTTTACCTGTCTGTCTTTTTATCCTTCTCTCTCTGTTTACCTGTCTTGCTCTTTCTGTTTACCTGTCTGTCTGTTTAGCCGTCTCTCTCTCTCTCTTTACCTATCTGTCTATTTACCCATCTCTCTCTCTTTACCTGTCTGTCTGTGTACATGTTTCATTCTCTCTGTTTACCTGTCTGTCTTTTTATCCTTCTCCCTCTGTTTACCTGTCTGTTTACATGTTTCACTGTCTCTGTTACCTGTCTGTCTGTTTACATATTTGCGCTGAACGTGCATGCAGCCTGTTACAGTTGCTTCTGTTTGTTTTCTTATTTTTTCTTACTTTTCTCCTTTATTCCTTTATTTAACTCAGAACTTTTTAAAGTACTGACTTTCGAAGTTGTGCCCTCTCCAAACATGCTGGTGGAGAGTTTTTCATACAGCCCCCCCCCCCCCGAGAATCAATAAAGTATTTCTGATTCTGATTCTGATTCTGACCTGTCTCTCTCTCTCTCTGTTTAGCTGTCTATATGCTGACCTTTCTCTCTCTCTCTTTACATTCTCTTTTCACCAGCCTGTTTGTTTACAAGTTTCCCTTGTCTCTCTGTTCACCTGTGTTTCTCTATAACTGTCTCTCCCGTTGTTTATGGTCAGTCTCTTTACCCATCTCACTCTCTGTACCCATCTCACTCTCTGTTTATCTGTCTCTCTGTTTACCTGTCCGTTTACCTGTTTCTCTCTGTTTACCTGTCTCTGTCTCTCAGGTGTTTTGGGTTCGTTTGGGGGCGGAGTTTCTCACCTGGATTATACAGGTGAGTGTCCAGGTGAGGTCTGTCTGCCGTCTTTTCTTCTTCTTCTTCTTCTTCCTTTATCTTGTCCTGTCTTCTTTGTCACATTAGAATGGTTTTAACAATAATAATAATAATGTAAATTAATTGCTGGTCAAAAACCAAGCACCATCCTCCGCTTCTGAAAAGTGAAGCCAATGCGGAAGTGCCTTAAACCTGCAGTCTTTCTAATGGCCAACAGGGGGCGACTCCACTGGTTGTAAAAACAAGTCAGATTGTATTGAAGGTTATGAGAAAATGACTCTACTTCTCACTTGGTTTATCACCTCAGTAAACATTTTCCTAATGTGTCACAATTACTAGTTTCAAGTCTTCCAAAGTCCCGTTCATTACCTTCCTGTACCCACAGTTTTGGTAGCATATCGTAACTGTGAAATACTAACATATTATAGATTGAGCAGAATATCAGTCAGATTTGTTTCCCAGTACTGTAACCTGTAGACACCCAGTAATTAAACGAATATTTAACCTACTAAGACCCAAGCTCTATCTTAATTTCTCTTTGCTATTTGGGCTTATTGGGACCTGATAAGTATAAAAATTAAGCCTCATCTGTTGACATGATGTGGTTCTGCATATGGGGACAATTTTGAATTTCCATATAAGCAGAATTAAGTATTATGGTATAACCCAAAATGTGATGTCCACGCATGTGGATGCCAGGTCTTAGGAGGTTAAAGTATAATTAATTATTTTTTTTATGTCCAGTTGTTGCATCTAGTCGTGTTTTCTTCCACTGTACATTATATTATACCTGTACATATATATATTACATGAGTACCAGTAGGAACCAGTGAACATTTTAATGTTACCTGATTCATACAATGATATTACACTGTAAAACAAGCTGTATATATTGTATAAAGTGTAAACACTGTTGCTTGAAGTTATGTTGTTGTTGTCGGGGAGTGACAGGGAGTAATGAGCAACAGGTTTGAGGTCATTACTGGAAAACTGCATATAAAGTTATATAATTATTATTCTGATTTTTTGCTGAATTCTTTCATTTCCTTTTGTAGTGTAACAGAAGTAGTGAGGCTCAGTATGGGTCTGTGGGGCAGGGGTTGGGAACCACTGAGCTGCACTAGTGTGTTTTTAACCCTAACCCTGGTTCAGTCCGGTTGAATCAGATTCTGGTTGGTTTTCCCTCTCTGTTCAACTCATTTGAATACACAGAAACAGAAACCCTTTAGAGAAAGTGGTCTCGGTCCAGTCACAAGCAGATTCAGGAGCATTCATTTGTGGTTGGATCCGACCTCAATCTACAAGGTGTATTCTACAGGTTTGAGCTACACAGGCTCCTGTAGCCAGGAACGCTTTGCATTCTGTGATGTGGATGAGTGAAATCAACAGTTGTTAGCAGCTGGTTGGAGGTCTGAACTGGACGAATAATGAAGTTTCTTCTGATAAGCTGGTAATGTATATTAATATCTGATAAACCGGTTATATATATATAATAGGTGGTAAACAATATGATTCTGATGGGTTTTATCTGTTTTTGAAGCATTTAAAAACAAACTAGTCGTCTTTTTAAAATCCAAGAGACTCGTAAATAATAAAAATGTATTAAAACTTCTTCCTCTATAAGATGCTTTATCTTATGTTTATCATTACATTTTATCATTTACTATTTACTTTATTTTACTTCTTAATTTAAGTTATTTATTTGGTTTGTTTTATTTTATGTGTCTTCGGCCGGGAAAAAAAGACGCTGGCTACTTGATATTTGGGCAGATCGGAGCTTCTTCCTGTTTACTTTCTCCTGCCCCCCAGACACATCTGACCAATGAGAGTGCAGAATGTTCTCACCTGATTTTTACTGATGCAAAAAACTGAACCAAGTTCAGCGACTCTGGTCCACGGATCCAGAACAAACAGCCTGAAATTGTTTCAGTCAAATACAAAATACTTAATTTGATGTTAAAAACATAAACGTTCATATAAAAGCTGCATACTTATTTCTTCTTCTTTTATGTCCATGTTCATCACCATACTCGACTCACTCTTCTTCCTCTTCTTCTTCTTCTTCTTCTTCAGGAACCATCGACCCGTCCAGTCACGACTTCCTGCTTGGCCTGATGGGTACGTTTCTAACTGAGTGAGGAGGCTTTCCTGTCTCCTTACCTGCCTCCTTCCTGTCTCCTTACCTGCTTCATTCCTGTCTCCTTTAATGTCTCCTTCACTGCCTCCTTCCTGTCTCCTTCAGTGCCTCCTTTCGCACTGCCTTTCCTGTCTCCTTACCTGCCTCCTTCTTGTCTCCTTAAATGCCTCTTTCCTTTCTCCTTCAGTGTCTCCTTCACTGCCTTCAGTGTACGAAAGGAAAGGTTAGATTGTTTGGAGTAAAAAGAACAAACCTTCATCAACAGGTAGATGAGTCAGGACATAACAGGTTAATACCAGTTGTGTCAGCTGATTGCTCAGGTGTACCAGTCATGGTACACAGTGAAACCAGGAAGTAGTCTGATACCGGAGCTGTAGTTTAATGTTTGTTGTGTTTGTTGTTTTCAGGTGGAGGTGATCCATTCGGACCAGGTGTTCACATCAACATCCCAGGTCCGATCTCAAATCTGTTTGTGATGCATTTGAAACACCTTTCTGTCACTAAATTTGCAGGTAAAAGAATTCACTTCATACAGATTTGTGAAGACGGGACAGTTATTGATTCAGTCACAAGATGATTGACAGTTCTGTCCTCCAGTCAGACATCACCTGACAGGACAAACACAAGGTTTCTGGGCTCTGATCAGGTGTGATCAATACATGTGTGATCAGATATGATCAATACAAGTGTGATCAGTACAGGTGTGATCTGATGTGATCAGGTGGGAACATCAAAGATCAGAATAGATCTTTAAAGAACGTTTATAGGTGATAAACTTTGAAACAGGAGCTTCATTTTTGATTTCCTCTCTTTTTGTTTTTTTTTCTCTCAGGTCACATGACTCCACCCACTCAGCTGGCCTCAGGTGGGTTTTCTTCTTCTTCTTCTTCTTCTTCTTCTAATGTGGAATGTTTTTAAAGTTAAAAATGGGACATTTCTGCTGCACATCAGAATTATTGTGTGATCACCTGTATTATTGATCAGTCTAGTTGATGTTTGTGTTTCAGTGATCAGTTCTGGTGTGACAGCAGCTCTGTCTGCAGATCAGAACAGTGGCTCCAGTATGAACTCACCTGCAGGTAATGATCTTGCCCACATGTGTCATGTGACCAGAAAGAAGGTTTAACAAACTGAGATGAACCCTAAGATGGGAAACTCACTCTTCACAAACTCGCTTTCCGGAATACATTGCAGGTCTCTACAGGCAGTCATGACCTTAACGTTATATCAGTTGTTTAGCAACTTTAAAGCTGCTCTTTCTTGTAAACAAAGTTTTTGTTTACATTCAGTGTGAATCTCTGAGCATAGCCAGGGGCCAGGTGCAGTCAGGTTGCAGGTATAGGTAGGCATGCATAGTGTCTTCGGGTTCTCAGATACCCAGCTCCACCCTCTTGTCCAAATATGGTGACTTCTGGTTCCAAAAAACCAAGATGGCAACTGCCAAACTTGAGGATTCAAAACAGTAGTTAAAAACCAATGGGTGACGTCACGGTGGCTACGTCCACTTCATTTATACAGTGTACCGTATCATTTTCTGGGGTTACATATGATCTTCTTCTTATTTTAGAAATGTGTCCACTGTCTGCTAAATATTCAGGGCTGGATTCTCGCGTGATCAAGCAATAATTCAGCTGATTGATGAAATGATTCTCAACTCATGGAGAGAGAATGACACCACATTTGATAAATAAAAATAGATGAATGATTTCTCAGCAAAAACAAGCTCTAGTGCAGAGTGCAGTGCGTGCAGCAATGTTGGTTTACGACGATCTTCCGGTAACACTGGTGTTTCGGGGAATACCACAATAGATAGCATGTTAAGCATAAATGCCTCTGTGCAAGTTCGTAGCTCACGTGACATCTAATTTGCTATCAGCTTAGCAAGTGTGCTGTGTGTGGTCAAATAGCAGAGGAAAGAACTGAGAAGCTAGCAACAAAACTTGGCAGCAAAGTTTTTATTTTTTCATTTAATTCGGCTAAGGCCCTGTGGAAAACACTAAAGTGCTGTAGTGTTATAATGGTTGGGAAAACCAGGACGGAGCCCTCTCTTCTCCTCTCTTGTCCTCTCCTCATAAGAAAAAATGAAATTAATTGTTCTGACTCTTCTCTCTCTTCTCTCCTGCTTTACTTCCGTTTTCTGTTTTCATCCTGATGTTGAAGATCCTCATCCTTATCACTCTGACATCAGCATCGACTACTCAGGACCAGACCACACCTTCCTGAGCTCAGGACCTGACCAATCACTATCCAGCTCTGTTTCCCACCCTTCAGCTCAGGGGGGTTGGTATTTAAAAGACTATTACTCTGAATATAAACTTGAACTTGAACTTTTTCTCTAAAAAGACAGACAGAATTTTACTCTGAAAATACAGAAATACTTTTACTCTGAAATACAATACAAATACAAACCTTTATTCTGAAAATCAAAACAAATCTTACTTGGAAAATCCAGAAAAAAATACCCTGAAAATCTACTTTGAACATCTAGAATAACTTTTTACTCTGAAAATCTAAAAAGACTTTTACTCTTAAAATACAAAAATATTTTTACTCTGAAAAACAAACAATGTATTTCTGTTTGTTTTGTCAGGTGCAGCAGCTTCATCATCTTCATCACACATTGAACCTCACAGAGTACAGACAGGTAACAAAAAACACACCTGTACAAGTTGAGTATCCTCAATTTAGACATGAACACCAAAGAATGAGTGTTGACATCATTAAACTAAAGTCAGCTACAACCGTGCTAACTGCAAACTGATTAGCATCAGCTGAACACATTCAAAACAACAGCAGCACAGCTCATGCTGTGGATATTATATTACAATGAATATATTAGATATATTATTACTAAATGTGTTGGCAAATAATGACAGCATCCGTATACATTCGCCTCAATCAATTTCCTATTCTGAAATGAAAATCTGAAAAAAATTAATTTAGCTTTTTTAGAATCAGAATCAGAAACTGTTTATTGCCAAGTAACATACATTACAAGGAATTTGCCGTGGTGTGATGGTGCTACATTTTTGTTTTAACATATAAAATACAATCTGACAGACAACAAGCATGTAAAAATATAAAGGTAAAAGAATAAGATAAGATAAATAACAAACAGTGCAGTGATCAAAATAAAGTGTCCAGGTAAAGTGTCCAGTATTGTCCAGTAGGGGGTGTTAATGTAACGCAGGGGGGACAGGGCGGTGTACGTTAATATAACATATAATTTGTGTTTGTGTGTGTGTGTGTGGGGGGGGGGCAGTGCAAGACTGTGGCCGGGTTCATCAGGTTGACTGCAGAGGGGAAGAAACTGTTTTTGTGTCGGGAGGTTTTGGTCCTGATGGACCGCAGCCTCCTGCCGGGGGGGTCAAACAGATAGTGTCCAGGGTGGGAGGGGTCGGCAGCGAGCGATCTTCCCTACTCTCCTCAGGGTCCTGGAGGAGTACAGGTCCTGAAGAGATGGGAGGTTGCAGCCAATCACCCTCTCTGCAGAGCGGATGATACGCTGCAGTCTGCCCCTGTCCTTGGTGGAGGCAGCAGCGTACCGGACAGTGATGGAGGAGGTGAGGATGGACTCTATGATGGCAGTGTAGAAGTGAACCAGCATTGTTTGTGGCAGGTTGAACTTCCTCAGCTGCCTCAGGAAGTACATCCTCTGCTGGGCTGTCTTGATGAGGGAGCTGATGTTCAGCTCCCACCGGAGGCCCTGGCTGATGATGGAGCCCAGGAAACAGAAGGACTCCACAGTGTCCACTGGAGAGTCACACAGGTTGATGGGGGCGGGTGGGGCTGCGCTCTTCCTTAAATCTCCACTGTCTTTGAAGCGTTAAGCTCCAGGTTGTTGCTGTTGCACCAGGTCACCAGATGGTCGATCTCCCACCTGTAGGCAGACTGATCCTCACCAGAGATGAGTCCGATGAGGGTGGTGTCGTCCGCGAACTTCAGGAGCTTCACGGACTGGTGACTGGAGGTGCAGCTGTTGGTGTATAGGGAGGAGAGTAGAGTAGAAAGAACGCAGTCTTGAGGGGAGCCGATGCTGATCGATCCGCAAGTCTGAGACGTGTTTCCCCAGCTTCAAGTGCTGCCTCCTGTCAGACAGGAAATCTGTGATCCACCTGCAGGTGGGGTCAGGCACGTTGAGCTGGGAGAGCTTGTCCTGAAGAAGAGCCGGGACGATCGTGTTGAAGGCAGAGCTGAAGTCCACGAACAGGATCCTGACGTAGGATCCCCGCGGAGTCAAGGTGCTGGAGGATGAAGTGTAGGGCCAAGTTGACGGCGTCGTCTACAGACCTGTTGGCTCTGTAGGTGAACTGCAGGGGGTCCAGCAGAGGGTCAGTGATGGCCGAAAATGACCAATTTTTGTTTTTAAATCAGAAATAGAGGTGTTTTACATTTCACTTTGCTTAGTACAGATTTTCATACAGTGAGTCAAACATGAAAAACACTGTCTCAGTCATTATGACTGACATTTTAAATGATCTTTGTTATCAAAAGGTGAATTGGAAGCATTCATTGTCGGTATTTTTAACTATGATTTCTGTTTTGGCAGATATATCTGCTAAGATTTAATGAACTATGATCAGAGGGCGACTAAGCTACTGTAGGCAACTATTGGCTGTCGATAGGATCTGTGGCCATGTGAGGACATTTATTATATTCAGTCAACTGTCAACAGGCCTGGAAATATTTCCACTAGAGAGGATCATTATTGTAAGCAGCTTTTAGCAGTAGGCATATTTTCTAAGAAATAATCAATAGCGGACTGTGCGTTGCCAGACCCATTCCACACTTACTGTAACCCTGTAACAGTGGAACAAAACTCTTAAAGAAAACAACATGCCACCATTTACTTTTATAACAGGTAGGTCAAGTTCTCCATATGTGATGTTGTGTAGCTTTGATTATTCATTTGGCAGCAGGATAAAGCTGCTGTTGCAGACTGGAGGATGTGATGAATGTGAACATGAACGTAGGCAGACTGTTAAATTTAAAGAGTTGGGAGATTATCCCGCATGTTATAGGCAGACCGCTGTTGACCTCTAACCAAACCTGGTTAGGTTTGGGTTAATATTAACTCTAAATGATAATAATAATAGTAATAAACTTTACAGGCGTTTAACCCCCTAACCCAAGAAAAATGAAATCTGCAAACAAAAAACAGAATTCCGAGCATTTTTCTACAAATTCTATTTGGGCAGTGTCAGAAAATTATTTCTGTAATACTAATACTGATACTAATACTAATACTGATACTGATTATAATACTGATACTAATACTAATACTGATAGTGATACTGATTATAATACTGAACCTTACTAGTCCCCCTGTGAGTTCGCTTCATTCATTCTGGTCGGTGTTTACATTTCACCGGAGGCCAACCTGCAGGACGCACAGCGCGCTCTCACCAACCAGATACTGGAAACGGAGCGGAGCAACCCAGACTCCTTAGTTATTGTCCTCGGTGACTTTAACAAAGGTAAACTCAGTCATGAACTCCCCAAATACAAACAGTTTATTAAATGCCCCACCAGGGAGGGGAACACTCTGGATCACTGTTACACCACAGTGAGTAATGCTTTTCACGCCGTCACCCGCGCTGCACTGGGACACTCTGACCATGACATGGTCGACCTGATTCCTGCATACAGGCAGAAATTAAAACTTTCTAAGCCTGTTGCGAGAACATCAAAGAAGTGGACCAGTGAAGCTGCAGAGGACCTGAAGGCGTGTTTGGACTGCACTGACTGGGATGTTTTCAGGACTGCTACCAACACTCTGGATGAGTACACAGAGGTTGTGACGTCATATATCAGCTTCTGTGAGGACTGCTGTGTACCATCTCGCACCAGGGTGAGTTATAGCAATGACAAACCCTGGTTCACAGCAAGACTGCGACAGTTGAGGTTGGAAAAGGAAGAGGCGTTTAAGAGTGGCAACAGAGCAGAGTTTAAGGAAGCCAAGTACAGGTTTAGCAAGGTGGTGAGGGAAGCTAAACGACTGTACTCAGAGAGACTACAAAATCAGTTCTCCTCCAACGACTCTGCTTCTGTGTGGAGGGGGCTCAGGCAGATCACCAACTACAAACCAAGAGCCCCCAACTCTGCTAACGACCGTCGCCTCGCCAACAGCCTCAACAACTTCTACTGTCCACCAAGGACAGGTGCAGACTGCAGCGTACCTTCAATTTCTTCAGGACCTGTACTCCTCCAGGACCCTGAGGAGAGCAGGGAAGATTGCCACCACAAAAACAGTTTCTTCCCCTCTGCAGTCAACCTGACGAACATGGCCAAAGACTTGCACTGATACTGATAATGATAGTGATAGTAATGCTGATAGTGATACTGATACTGACAGTAATATTGTTAGTAATACTAATACTGATACTGATTATAATACTGATACTGATGTTCCTTCTGACTTCTGACTGCTACATGAATCACTGTGGTGAATATAAATTCACTGTAATCACTATCAAAGTTTGCTAAAAAATAACTGCAGTAATCCATTTTCATCAGTAACAGAGTCTCTGCACAGGTTTCTGTAAATTAAGAATAAACACACAAATTTCCATGTTACAAACGTTAGTTAAATTCCTCACCATGTGACTGTTTTTTTATGTATGATATTGAATTGATTATGTTGAATTGATGCTCTCTTTGTCCTCGCAGATGGAGCTGACTCACCAGATGCTAATGGTAAGCGTGGGAGTGACTTCTATTTTTCTTTTCAGCAGTTAGAAGCTGCCTGTTGGTAAATATATGAGATATTCTGGGAATCAAATATACTTTTACTGTTTTAATTATATGTAAGAAGAGTATTTCATTTCATGCTTTAATGATTTATACACAGTTTTTTCTTTTATTTACATGTTTCACTGCTGTACAGTGTTTCCAGTTATAATTTTTCTTTTATGTTATAAGGTCTTTTGCTGCTTTTGTGTTTTGATGAACCAAAGAAAAGTTTCCAGTTTGGTTGACAATAAAGTTGTGTTTAATTTTAAATGCTGAGTCAGAGCTTGTTTGTGTTTTACAGGAAACGGTCGACAGACTCTGTTGGTAGACACAAATGGAGGTAAACTTTTATCTTCAGAACTTTTATTCTCTTCCATCACATTCAGTCCAACAAGAACACAAATACAGATTTTTACAGTAAAACCTTACAAGTCTGGTTTAGTTCTTAGTTCTGAGTGGACTAATGAAAAGGCAATGAAATTCATTTTCAGATTTACAATGTGAACACAGAACACCATTTTGTACCTGGGTTAGGGCCAGGCTATATCATATATCTACAAGAGCAAACCCCATCTCCATATTTCTGCATGATGGCTTCAGTTCCTGCTGTAGTGTGTTCCAGGTTGAGGGGGCCTTTTTAACTAATTCGAACGGACTGAGTGATGAAGCCCTGGGAGCGTGGCAGCACTGAATCTCAGAGCTCCATGATAGACAGTGTCCAACAGATGAAAATAGTGAGCTGAGGCGTTCATGTACAAGACATCCCCATAGTGAGTCCAGGAGAGGCAAAAAAGTTGCATCAGAGGAGAAACAGGATTTGTTCCTAAAAAAGAAGCCAATCTTAATTTCACTTTCCTTAAAAGATGATCAATATGTCATGTAAAAGAAAGGCTTTCATCAGTTGTGATGCCTGGATTTTTGTAGGTGGTCACAATCTCAATAGGGGTCCCTTATGCAGACCTCATGCATGGAAGAACAGCTGGCATCTTCTTTGTGTTAGAAAAGACCCTGGCCTTGTTTTTGTCTGGATGTAACACTAGTCTGAGGTGGAACAGGTGCGACTGAAGAGTGTCAAATGCAGAAGACAATATACAATAGTATCATCAGCATAAAGATGTACCGATGCATTCATATTGTGACCCACATCATTTAGACAAACAGTGAAAAGGGTGGGTTGTAAACCTTAAGAAAGCTGGTGAGACCACTGAACTGCACACATTGTTCATGGTTTGAGGGCTAATTTTAGAACCAACCAACAGCTATATCTGATCATGTCTGGCATAAAATGCTATGGTCAACAGTATCAAGCACATGAAAAGTATGTCTGAGGGTTAACAGAGAAGGGGGTGAAGGAGAAAGTGTGGCTATTGGAGGCATAACTGGCAGGGGGAGAGGAAGTGGGTGATTAGTTGTCAGATAACGTGCCAACAAAGAGCTGGAGGCTATAAAATGTTTGTGGAAACAATTAAGCATCTCAGATTTATTGGACACAGGGATGGAGTTACAATATCAGGAGACGGAGAGACTCATTTAGACTCTTACAGTCAGGTCATTACAGGTATCAGTATTCTGGCGTAGGGCACTTAGAGAGTCAGTAGAGTTCATCAACAGAAACAACTGATCTCCAGAACCTAAAGGCAGCGATGAGAGTCAATTCGAACAATATTCAAATGCAACAAGCGTCCATTATGTTCATGGCCCAGCGAGGATGTCGCATCACCTGTGGTGACTGGTGGTCTGGGTTCAGACAGCAGAGCCACTAAAAGTCGTCGACAAGGCAGAGAAACAAGGCAGAGGACATCATCATCCAGCACCAGTCCACCAGTCCGGGACCACTGGAGGGGTTCGGTCCACATACCTTCAGGGTCGGGGCTGTCAATGAGTGTCCAGTCCAGTGAACATGATCCCAATTAATTAATTGACTCCCCTGCTTGTTTCTGCAGCGACGGATCAACTAGTTTCCTTCAATGAACTTCAGACTCAGAACCTCCAGACTGACCTCACAGGTACATTATTGATCCATCAGTCTGAAGTATTGATCCATTAGTCTGAAGTATTGATCCACCAGTCTGAAGTATTGATCCATTAGTCTGAAGCATTGATCCATCAGTGTGAAATACCTGACATTGCACTTTCTTGTGAAATAACTTCATAATTAACTGTCTAAGTCACCAATTGTTTAATTATCCAATTAGGGGCTTAATTAGGGATCAATGAACCTAATGATGATGATGTAATTAGATGTTGTGATGATGTCAGCAGGTGGAGCAGAGTCAGTGACCGGTCTTCACATTGACCTCACAGGTGAGAGAGAAAGATCAATAAATCAATAGACTGATTAACAGTATTGAATGCAGGAAGAAAGTTGACGCCATGTTCTGATTGGTTTCAGCATCAGGTCTTGGACTTGGCCATGATGTCACAGGTAAGACTTGTTATAACAACCACAGTTTATAACAAGCAGAGTTTCTTTGTTTGCTGTTCATTTTACCTTCGAATCGTTAATTCACCTTTGGGAGCTCACTTCCTGTCACATGATCATGTTCAAGAGTTCATGTGTTCATGTGTTCATGATCATGTGATGATGTTCATGTGATCATGTAACCTGTACCGGAGTGAAATTCCTTGTATGTGTTCACATCAAGTGGATTCTGGTTCTGTTACAGAGTCGTCCCCTGTCGTCCTCCACACAGAGTCTGCAGACAGCTTCACACATACACTGCACCCAGGTACGCCTATCTGACACGCACTTGTCTGTCTGTATGTACACCTGTCTGTCTCTACAGACTGTGGGAACTCACTTCCCTTCTGTCAATCATCCTGGTTTCTTTTTTCAGTTTCAGGTGGCTACTCCCACACAGACATGGTCACCGTGGTAACAGACTCTACAGGGTCAGACACAGGTAAGTCCCACCCTCCAACATAGTTGACGGACAGGTCAGAGGTTAAAGGTCAAACATGTTGCTAATCTGAGTGTGTTTGTAGTTTCAGCAGATCCAACAGGAACTCCACTCGACTCCAGTAAGTTACATTTATTTACACAGAAGAAGAAGAAGAGTATAGGCCAAGTTTACAACGGTCAGTTCTTCTTCTACAGTAGAAATGTGTGTGTGTGTGTGTCTGTGTGTGTGTGTGTGTGCGTGCGTGTGTGTGTATGTGAAGGTCCGGCCCTTGACTTTTCGGGGCCCTAAGCGATTTGGTTTTGGGGCCCCCCTCAGTGTAGCGTGTTACAACACGTCACTTGGCACTGAAGCAACTCGTGTTTTGTAAATGTCAGTTTAAGTGCAAAATGTACAAATAAGCATGAAAGACAAAAGTGGGACCTATTGGCAGCAACATTGTCTTTAAATAGACAACAGTAAATACAGTGAATATTCTATGCAGGCTCCTTCTCAGGGCCTTTTGCTTGACCTGGTTAATGTTGGTGTATATTTTAGAGTAATGTCCTGATTGGAAAGGCTCAATCTCACCTGTCTTCATGTGCAAGTTGTCTGAATGTAGAAAGGATATGATGCAAACTGTTGAAGAATAGCTTGTGAAGATACTTATCCCACTTTGTGTTGACTTTTGTTTTTGTCTTGTTTGTTAATTTTTAATATTCGAGGCGGGAGGCATTATGTTTTCAGGTTGTCTGTCCATCCATCCGTCTCATTGTCATGAATGCAATATCTCAGGAATGCCTTGACGGAATTTCTTCACATTTGGCACAAAAAAGGATGAAGTGATTAGAATTTGGTGGTGAAAGGTCACTGTGAACTCACGTTTTTGGCCATAACTGGAGAATTGATGACCATATTTCACAGCTGGTTGGACACAGAATAGGTGACACTTTTGACTCAAAGGTCAAAGTTCACTGTCCTCAAATCGTTTTTTAGTTATAATTTAAGAATGAATTGGGCGACTCCAGATGTCACACACATGTTGACTGTGACGACACAATGAGTCAACAATAACTAGCACAGTACAGGCTTTCCTCCATCTCGTCCATCCTGCCTTTCACTTCCTGCCTCATTCTGAATCACATGACTGTAAACGACGTGTTGGAGCACGGAGCTAACGTGACGCTGTGAGCGAGTGAGTGACTTTCACCTGCAGCTCATAGAGAGGCTTAATGTAAACATGAGAAAACAAAGGCAGCACATTCTGTGTAGCTGTACTCTGTAAGAATCCATCTTTACACAGTAATCAATCTATGATAATTATTCACTTGGCAGTTCAACAATGTATATTCACTGGAGTCAAACATGAGTATCATCAATATAGTGATAACTTCCATTCAGCCAGAAAATACACTCTTATCTTATACCTTTGATTCAGTCCCTTCAGTCTTCACTACAGATATTATATGAGTCTGGACAGACATGGATGGAAACTGCAACCTAAATGGTGGAGTCTTTAAGTTATCATATCTAATACAACCACAAAATATGATTTTTTATAAAACCTCAGAATCCTGGGAGTGCTTGTTTCGTAGGGGACAGTAAATTACTTACTTAGCCGACTTAACTTGTCTATTTTGCCTGTCTCTGAGCTTATTGTTATAACATGTGTGTTTGTTTCAGGTCATCCAGCTGTGACAGATCACACACAGATGGCTGGTAAGTTTTATAAATGTTCAACATAAAAAGACCACAAACTAAACCCTATTACCTACTATTGGTTTCAGACCAGTTTTAGATTTGTTTCAGTTTAAATCCAGTTTAGCTTTAGTCGACAGTAACTGCTCTAAACCCAGTTTGAAACCAGTCAAAACCCAGTTTGAAATCAGTCTACAAACCAATCTACACCCAGTCTACAAACCAGTCTAAACCCAGTTTGGAACCAGTCTACAAACCAATCGAAACCCAGTTTGGAACCAGTCTACAAACCAATCTACACCCAGTTTGAAACCAGTCTATAAACCAATCTAAACCCAGTTTAAAACCAGTTTACAAACCAATCTACCAATGTGTCTATAATGTGTGTTAAGCCAGTACAAACCAGTGTTAAAATAATATAATACCAGTTTGAAACTGGTCTATAAAAAGTCCCAACCAGTCCATAATGGGACCAATATCCAGCTTATGGTCAAAACCTGTTTAAAAAGTCTCTGTAACTAGTTTCCATCAGTGGTTCTGGTTGTTGTTAACCAGTCCTGTTACAATTTGTTATTAAAGTAGTCTTGTTTAGGTTCATGGTTTTAGTTTGTATCTTACCTGAGATCAGGTGCTGAAGGCTTGTTTTTTCTGTTTTCTCGGTTCTGCTTGTTCTCTGCAGATTCAGTCACTGAACAGTACAACCCATCTGGTCAGGGTCCTGAAGGTTTGTGCAACACACTCTGACCTCTGAACCTGACCCTGTATGAACATTTAAGTCCCATCCTCAGTCCAGGTTCTGGATTGAGGAGTCCGTCTCTCAGGACACTGTGAAAATTCTGCTGTCTAATGGTTCCTCATTTATCTGTCATGACTTCTTTTGTATCCTGAACCTCAATATTTGCAGCAACAAGATTTCTTCATACAATTAATGTGATCTAATTTCCTGTCATTTAAAACTCCTTTAAAACCTGCACCTCTTTACCTTAATGTTCTGAACCAGAATCACTGCTACATCCTGATCAGTGTGACAAAGTGAAAGGAAAAACATCTGAGTTATGTAGATTTATCTGTTGAAATATTTACTGTCTTACCTACCTCTTATATATCATCTCGCACAAAGAAAAAACATCAGTTTAATAAACTATGAAACACTGTGAATGAAGTCATTTTAAGTTGTTGAGCTTCTTCTCAGGTCAGATCAGTCTGTAAAACTGATTTATAGCAAAATAATCAATAATCAGACCATCAGTATCCTTCTTTAGAGTTTCAACTGCATGAATAAATGAATAAATATCCAGATTTGATCAAAGTATGTGAGTATGTTAATGTCATTCTGTTTGTCACTGTTAATAACAGCCTCGTACGACCACAGTGATGTTTCAATTTTCATGTGTTTCATTATTGTCATGCCAATTGCATGGATGGATAAATGTATAAATACTTAAAGTATCAATACTACCGATACTTTAGGTCCAATACTAAGTCTTGTTTTGAGTATTTAGGTCAAAACACAGTTCCACCTCATTTAGCATGTTAGCAAACAGGAACTTCATATCTTGTTTGCCCATCATTTTGTCTATAAAATGTCAGTAAATAATGTCCATATTCAGATGTTCAGTTTATTGGGACAGAAAACAGAAAAGCTGAAAACCTGAGATATTTTAGAAGCTGGAACCATAGAGAGTGAATGGATGAAGTATTGAAATAATTTTTGTAAAAGACTTTAGTTTAACAGAGATGAAGTTCCAAAGTGAACGTCAGAGTTTCAATTAAAACTTAAAACAATAAAAGCGTAAAAAGTCAAACATGAGTTATATCTTCTTTTTCTGTTTCAGGTGCAGAAAATGTGGAACTGGAGGATACCTGCTGACTTCCACATCAAGCCACGAGTTCGATTCCTGCGCTACCAATTCCAGTGTACCGACCAATCAGCATGGCCCAGGAAATCAGACCCCTCCCAGTAGCCATAGGCTCCCCCCACTGAAAAGCAGCAGCTCGTTGGTGTTTTTTTGAATATTTAAGTTTTGTTTATAGACGTTTATTTTGTTTTAGAGAATCACTAAGTGAAAATAAAGTTTCTGCTGAATCTCCACGAATATTTTCTGATTGTGTTTTGACTTGATTACATCATACAGGATGTGACATCATCTTCACTGTCAGGACGGTAAAATGTGGTTTTGAACTTCTATAATAAATGTTTTTGTCTATTTTGAACATCAAACTGAGAATTTGTCTTTTGTCCAAACTGATGAGTTCTTTATCAATAATCTGGGTTAGGTTGGGTAATAGCGGAGTGTTCTGTAGGAACACTACGAGGTGCACTGGCTCATGGGAACAATAAATTAGTTAGTTAAAAACTTTTGTTTGGCCAATAAAATTCCATAAAAGTCAATAAGATTGTTCATAAAAGCCCTATGGATATGTTTTCTACTTTTCCATGTTTGCCTCCTCTCCTTCTTTAAAAAGCTTTTTTTTTAAAAAATAAAATAAAAATTATAATAGATTTCTTTTATAAAAATATGGGGTATAACTGGGCCACTGAACAGGTGTACCAGCGGGAATAAGTAAATTAACAAGAATCCTCCAACCTCCCTGGGTCTCCACGGGCACTTTATGTGTTGGCCCGTCCCTGTGGTGAACCTGCTAAAAAGACCCACATAAACATGCTAAAAGTGTGTTAAGAGCCGACAAGGTTATATGACCTAAAAACAAACATGTTAGTAAAGTGCTAAAATATGGGTTAGTAAGAAAGTGCTTTAAAACAAGTGCTAAAATCACATCAAACACACTTTAAACAATGAATCAAATATATACACCACAAAAATTAGAAATAAGGATAAAAACATGATAATACCACACTTTAAAATTGATAAGAATATAAAATTGTTAGGATATATCAAGTCGGCATCCAGCACACAACCAAAAACATAAAAGTAGGGGTCAAAATAAGTGATAGGTAAAAGATTCATCAAACAGGGACGGGCCCCGAATCCTCTCCTCAATAGTTGTTCCTACGTGTGGTGCACTAAAATGAAAGACAAAGAAAAATAACACACAAAAGTTGATGAATAATTTAAAAGGAATTCATTTATAAACATAGACATAAAAAAAGGGGGGGGGGGGGTTTGAGACTCACTGTGTAGATTAACCCTAGCATAAAAGGATAAGACATGCATAAGAAGTGCTCAGTTAAAAAGTAAGTGCGATAAAATCAACCATAAAAAACAATGCAATATATAATGTGTAAAAAAGAGTAGAAAAAATGTTAGGACTATTTACAAAGGTTAGTAAAAT
Organism: Enoplosus armatus; assembly: GCF_043641665.1. Classification (NCBI taxonomy): domain Eukaryota; kingdom Metazoa; phylum Chordata; class Actinopteri; order Centrarchiformes; family Enoplosidae; genus Enoplosus; species Enoplosus armatus. Next base: position 22,565,756 of record NC_092195.1, read on the forward strand.
TCAAAGTAAAATACACACTCTTTAAAATCATTAGGGAATCCACACAAGGAGAATCATTAAATAAATTGAATAAATAAATAAATAAATATATACGAAAGTATTTAAAAAAATTATTTTCTTAACAAAAGGAGGGGGGAAAAAATTATAAGTATTAGTAATGACAATAATGATAATAATAATAATAATATTAATATTAATAATAATCATCATCAACATCATCCTTGTTGTGTTAATATATTTTTTATTTTTTATTTTTCATTTTTCACACGAAGAGAGGCTCTCTTTCAAGAGGAAGTGCGGGAAGTGCCGTATCGAAGAGGCCCCGGGAGGCTAGGAGGTAAGTATTACTAGTCAATACTATAAAAGGACATTTTTTACCAAGTAGAGGTGGACTCATCATCCGTATTTTTCATTTAAACCTGTCGGGTCTATTGTTTTCAATCGATGAATCCACCTCCTCTCCGCTGCTCGTCTCTGGGCAGTGGTCCAGTCCCTGTTACTCTCCTGGCCCATACTCTGAAAATTTTTTGGGCCATGGAGTTTAAAATGTGCGTAAAGAACGCTCGACCCGTCTCCACTGTTTATTTTGTAGATATGTTGTTTTATTCTGAGGCTGATCTCGTTTCTTGTCTCCCCCACGTAAAGTCTGTGGCAGGCCCTACATCCAACTGCATAAATTGCGTTAATAGTATTGGGTTTTAGGGCCTGCCACAGGTTAATTCCCACCCGCGCGTACGGGTTAAAAACGTGGGGGAGACGGACGAAACCAACCTCAGAAATTCGAGGCGCTTCCCTAGTTTTACTTTCTCTATGAATATTGGTATGGACTAAATAGTCTTTAAGATTTTTGTTTCTGCGGAAGGCGGAGATCAGCCGGCAATTGCTCAGCACGTCGCAGTCCGTCCTCGCCCCCTCGAAATTTGTTTTAACAGTTGTCAAAAGGCTTTTCACATTTTCTGAGAATGTTGTTATTAAGGGGACGAGGACTGGACCGGACGGCCGAGCAGAGATGTTATTATATTTTTGTTTAAAAGTCCGGCCGACCTCCGCCTTAATAGTTCTAAGGAAGCGCCTCGAATATCCCCTGGGCCTCAACGCACTGAAAAGAGTCCTGGTAGCCTCCTCCACATCCTCCGGGAAGGTACAAATCCTGTGAAATCATATCAACTGGGACTTTATCAGACCTCTGTACGTGTGCTTGGGGTGATAGCTAGTTTTGTGAAGGGAATAGGGGTAAAAACCACGATCAGCTATTTGAGGATCAGCTATTCTTGAATAAGTTGTGATAGGAAGGTCGTAGACACTTGAGACCAAGATACGTCCCCCCTATATCGACTACGGCCGTTCCAACGGTAGCACCCCCGAGTCTGTACGAGCTTCCGGTGCGGAGCTACGTCATTTTTTGGCCGGAAATTGTGTGTATCTCAGGAATGGTAGGTCGTAGAGAGCTGGGGACACTTCCTACGTGTTCAGCGTGGTGTAATTAGTGTATACGGAAGGTGGTTTGGAGAGTGTACGAGGTTCGGTTCGGGAGATATTAGCCAAAGTTTGAATTGGTATTGATATGAATGGACAAGTGTTTTTGTTGAATAACTTTTGAAGGGAAGGTGCTAGAGACTTGCAACCCTCATTCGTCTAGCATATATGGACTATTGCCGTTCCAACGGTAGCAGCCACGAGTCTGTAGGACGTTCCTGTCCGGAGATACAAGTGTGTGATATTCTCCATAGAGAATGAATGGAGTGAAATTCAAGCGAAAAATGCACAAGTGTGGAGGGAGGTGAAAAATGGGTTAGGGTTAGGGGTTAGGGTTAGGGGGTTAGGGGTTAGGGTTAGGGTTAGGGTTAGGGTTAGGGTTAGGGGGTTAGGGTTAGGGTTAGGGTTAGGGTTAGGGGTTAGGGTTAGGGTTAGGGTTAGGATTAGGGGGTTTTACCCAAAGTGAGCCTGGGCTCACTTACTTTTTGGTGAATAACTTTTGAACGGAAGGTCGTAGAGACTTGAAACCAAGGTCCTTGAATTGAAATAGTGGGCCGGCCTTTCCAACGGTAGCACCCCCGAGTCTGTACGAGCTTCCGTTGCGGAGATACGTCACTTCCTTTGGTCATGATTTTGTGTATCTCAGCTTGGGAAGGTCGTAGAGAGCTGGGGACACTTCCTACGTGTTCAGCGTGGTGTAATTAGTGTATACGGAAGGTGGTTTGGAGAGTGTACGAGGTTCGGTTCGGGAGATATTGGCCAAAGTGTGTTTTGTGATTGATTGTGATTGGCCGAGTGGTTTTTGTTGAATAACTTTTGAAGGGAAGGTGCTAGAGACTTGCAACCCTCATTCGTCTAGCATATATGGGTTAGGGTTAGGGTTAGGGTTAGGGTTAGGGGTTAGGGTTAGGGTTAGGGTTAGGGTTAGGGTTAGGATTAGGGGGTTTTACCCAAAGTGAGCCTGGGCTCACTTACTTTTTGGTGAATAACTTTTGAACGGAAGGTCGTAGAGACTTGAAACCAAGGTCCTTGAATTGAAATAGTGGGCCGGCCTTTCCAACGGTAGCACCCCCGAGTCTGTACGAGCTTCCGTTGCGGAGATACGTCACTTCCTTTGGTCATGATTTTGTGTATCTCAGCTTGGGAAGGTCGTAGAGAGCTGGGGACACTTCCTACGTGTTCAGCGTGGTGTAATTAGTGTATACGGAAGGTGGTTTGGAGACTGTACGAGGTTCGGTTCGGGAGATATTCGCCAAAGTTTGAATTTGTATTGATATGAATGGACAAGTGTTTTTGTTGAATAACTTTTGAAGGGAAGGTGCTAGAGACTTGCAACCCTCATTCGTCTAGCATATATGGACTATTGCCGTTCCAACGGTAGCAGCCACGAGTCTGTAGGACGTTCCTGTCCGGAGATACAAGTGTGTGATATTCTCCATAGAGAATGAATGGAGTGAAATTCAAGCGAAAAATGCACAAGTGTGGAGCGAGGTGAAAAATGCCTAACTAAATGGTGTTCCCAGAAAGTGGTTAGGGTTAGGGTTAGGGTTAGGGTTAGGGTTAGGGTTAGGGTTAGGGGTTAGGGTTAGGGTTAGGAATAGGGGTAAAAACCACGATCAGCTATTTGAGGATCAGCTATTCTTGAATAACTTGTGATAGGAAGGTCGCAGACACTTGAAACCAAGATACGTCCCCCCTATATCGACTACGGCCGTTCCAACGGTAGCACCCCCGACTCTGTACGAGCTTCCGGTGCGGAGCTACGTCACTTTTTGACCGGAAATTGTGTGTATCTCGGGAACGGTAGGTCGTAGAGAGCTGGGGACACTTCCTACGTGTTCAGCGTGGTGTAATTAGTGTATACGGAAGGTGGTTTGGAGAGTGTACGAGGTTCGGTTCGGGAGATATTCGCCAAAGTGTGTTTTGTGATTGATTGTGATTGGCCGAGTGGTTTTTGTTTGCTAACTTTTGAAGGGAAGGTGCTAGAGACTTGCAACCCTCATTCGTCTAGCATATATGGACTATTGCCGTTCCAACGGTAGCAGCCACGAGTCTGTAGGACGTTCCTGTCCGGAGATACAAGTGTGTGCTATTCTCCATAGAGAATGAATGGAGTGAATTTTTATCGAAAATTGTCTAAGTGTGGAGGGAGGTGAAAAATGCCTAACTAAATGGTGTTCCCAGAAAGTGGTTAGGAGCACGTTTCAGGCAATTTGGAGTGGATTTGATTTGACTGTACTTTTGAGCATTTTGGTGGATTGGTAGGTGACGACGCACTAGCCTGGCCCCTTTCCCTGACCTTAACCAGTGTGAGATGTGTTGCCTAAGGGTTAGGGTTAGGGTTAGGGTTAGGATTAGGGGGTTTTACCCAAAGTGAGCCTGGGCTCACTTACTTTTTGGTGAATAACTTTTGAACGGAAGGTCGTAGAGACTTGAAACCAAGGTCCTTGAATTGAAATAGTGGGCCGGCCTTTCCAACGGTAGCACCCCCGAGTCTGTACGAGCTTCCGTTGCGGAGATACGTCACTTCCTTTGGTCATGATTTTGTGTATCTCAGCTTGGGAAGGTCGTAGAGAGCTGGGGACACTTCCTACGTGTTCAGCGTGGTGTAATTAGTGTATACGGAAGGTGGTTTGGAGAGTGTACGAGGTTCGGTTCGGGAGATATTGGCCAAAGTGTGTTTTGTGATTGATTGTGATTGGCCGAGTGGTTTTTGTTGAATAACTTTTGAAGGGAAGGTGCTAGAGACTTGCAACCCTCATTCGTCTAGCATATATGGGTTAGGGTTAGGGTTAGGGTTAGGGTTAGGGGTTAGGGTTAGGGTTAGGGTTAGGGTTAGGGTTAGGGTTAGGGTTAGGGTTAGGATTAGGGGGTTTTACCCAAAGTGAGCCTGGGCTCACTTACTTTTTGGTGAATAACTTTTGAACGGAAGGTCGTAGAGACTTGAAACCAAGGTCCTTGAATTGAAATAGTGGGCCGGCCTTTCCAACGGTAGCACCCCCGAGTCTGTACGAGCTTCCGTTGCGGAGATACGTCACTTCCTTTGGTCATGATTTTGTGTATCTCAGCTTGGGAAGGTCGTAGAGAGCTGGGGACACTTCCTACGTGTTCAGCGTGGTGTAATTAGTGTATACGGAAGGTGGTTTGGAGACTGTACGAGGTTCGGTTCGGGAGATATTCGCCAAAGTTTGAATTTGTATTGATATGAATGGACAAGTGTTTTTGTTGAATAACTTTTGAAGGGAAGGTGCTAGAGACTTGCAACCCTCATTCGTCTAGCATATATGGACTATTGCCGTTCCAACGGTAGCAGCCACGAGTCTGTAGGACGTTCCTGTCCGGAGATACAAGTGTGTGATATTCTCCATAGAGAATGAATGGAGTGAAATTCAAGCGAAAAATGCACAAGTGTGGAGCGAGGTGAAAAATGCCTAACTAAATGGTGTTCCCAGAAAGTGGTTAGGGTTAGGGTTAGGGTTAGGGTTAGGGTTAGGGTTAGGGTTAGGGGTTAGGGTTAGGGTTAGGAATAGGGGTAAAAAGGGTTAGGGTTAGGGTTAGGGTTAGGGTTAGGGTTAGGGTTAGGGTTAGGGTTAGGGTTAGGGTTAGGGTTAGGGTTAGGGTTAGGGTTAGGGGTTAGGGTTAGGGTTAGGGTTGGGTTAGGGGGTTAGGGTTAGGGTTAGGATTAGGGGGTTTTACCCAAAGTGAGCCTGGGCTCACTTACTTTTTGGTGAATAACTTTTGAACGGAAGGTCGTAGAGACTTGAAACCAAGGTCCTTGAATTGAAATAGTGGGCCGGCCTTTCCAACGGTAGCACCCCCGAGTCTGTACGAGCTTCCGTTGCGGAGATACGTCACTTCCTTTGGTCATGATTTTGTGTATCTCAGCTTGGGAAGGTCGTAGAGAGCTGGGGACACTTCCTACGTGTTCAGCGTGGTGTAATTAGTGTATACGGAAGGTGGTTTGGAGACTGTACGAGGTTCGGTTCGGGAGATATTCGCCAAAGTTTGAATTTGTATTGATATGAATGGACAAGTGTTTTTG